>NW_024465553.1:10000000-10285000 GCF_017591425.1 Ochotona curzoniae
CAGTAATGACAAGCAATAATGGAAATACTTTGTCATTGCTTGTTGGGTTGCAACGTGGTACAGCTATAGGGGAAAACAATTTGATAGGTTAAATGCTGATCTAATACATATATTATTTTACATATACCTACTCAATATAATTCTTAGATAAAATGCCTCTTAGCATTTAGCCAAAGAGATTAAAAAGTATATCCTCAACCAAACCTGCATGTAGATGCCAGCAGTGCCTTACAAATGGCAGAACCCAGAAGCAGCTAAGATGCTCTTGAGTAGATGGTTAATAACCTGTGGCAACTCCACATAACGGAACTTTACTCATGATAAAGATAATTGAGCAGGGTAAGGGTTGTGGCCCAGCCTCTTGAGCTGGGCCTCTGGTGTTTGAAACATCAGAATCTTTATGTGAGTACCTGGCTGTTAAATTTCCACTCCAGCTGCCTGATAAGTACTGTATCTGGGAGGGTAGCAAAGGATGGCTCAAATAGTTGGGCTCCTGCCATCCAACTGAGAGACCAGAATGAAGTTCCTGGCTGCTGGCTTTGGTTGGACCCAGGCCCAGCCCCAGATTTTAAGCATCTAGAAAGACACCTCTCTCTCTCTGATACTCTGACTTTCCATTAATAGAATGAATAAATAACCATTTAAAAAATAAATGAGCTATCAAGTCAAGGGCAGATATTTAGGAAAACTGAATGCCTGTTTCTAGGTTATAGAAATCAATTTGACATAGTTAAACACTGTATGATTATAATTATATGAAATTCTGGCAAAGGCAAAGATACATAAACACTAAAAAGATAAATGAGTGTTAAGAATTAGGGGGATAAGGAATGATAGAGAATAGAGAGCTTTAAGGACAAAGAAACTAGTATATTTGACACCAAAATGACAAATATAAGTCATTACACATTTCCCAGAACCAATAGAATGCTCAACACCAAGAGTGAATCTTAATCTAAAACAATCTTTGGGTGATCAGAACATACAAGAAAATAGCTTAATTTCTTGCAGATAGATAAATATAGAAAGTTAAATCATGTTAGCCTTCCAAAACTAATTCATGTAGTTAAATATATTCAATTACATTTAAGTAGAATTTATACAGAGTTCAAGGAAGTCCTGAGCTAAAAAAAATTAACAACGTTTTACCATAATAATATAAATCACATAACAATATATGCCAAAAAGTATTTGGTTCATTTCAATGCCCTTTTTATAAATATATCAACCATCAGAATGATGAAGCCCAGGATTATAATACTGTTGGAGAACATCTTCCTGTGTTAGGATTGAAGAATATACTTGGTAAACTTTCAAAAGTGAAAACCAAGAAAAATAAACATGAGTTTAATTAAGAAATATTAATGTAATATTACTGTGGAAAATAATAGATAAAATACATATTTGCAATGATATAGGGCATTGAGGAAATCTACAAGAAAGACAGCAATGGGGAAAAATTAGGTAAAGATACAAAATGATATGTGGGGGCTCAGCACGATAGCCTAGCAGCTAAAGTCCTTGCCTTGCACGCACCGGTAACCCATATTGGTGCTGGCTCATGTCCTGGCAGTCCCACTTTCCATTCGGCTCCATGCTTATGACTTGAGAAAGCAGTAGAAGACCTTGGGACCCTGCACCTGCGTGGAGTTCCTGAAAGAGGCTCCTGGCTCTTGGCTTAGGATCAGCTCAGCCCTGTCTGTTAAAGCTGCGTGGGGAGTGAACCAACTGATGGAAGATCTTTCTCTCTCTATCACCTTCTCTCTGTATATCTGCCTTTTCAAAAAAAATAAATCTTTAAAAAAATATGTTTGTGGATAAGAAAACCTCTTTTGCAAAGTCAACAAGTCATGCGTAAGATCATTTGCAATCAGATGATTGAAAATCTAAACATTAATGAGCTGTTATTTGTACGTCTAGCAAAGCAAGAGTTAAGAATCTTACCCAAATATGAATAAAAATGTGGGATACTATGAAATAAGGATGATATTTAATTCACAGCTCTGTTGTATGGTTAAAAGAAGAAGAACTGAAGAAAAAAGACTAAGAAGTAACCAAAGGCTAAGGAGATAGAATGAGAATAAACCAAACATAATACTTCATGTTAACGCCAACCGATGAAAAACTACTATGAAAAAATAGCCATTGAAATTAGTACCTCCCCCAAATGAGACTAAATTGAGGGGTATGGAAAGCATAAACATGAGTAGTGATAATTATTTAATATACTGATTGCATGCAGTGAGATTCTTGGAAAATAGAAATGTAGAATGAGAGAACAAACTCAACATTTAAAAATAAGAAGGTTTGAGATCAGCTTTCAGGAGATAAACTTGTGGATTTCTATGCAGTTACTAAAAATAACAGAGATCCTGGGTACCACTGGTGCAGGTCCTCCATGAGAACATCTGCAGTAACTCAACCGAGAGTCATACAGCCAGGATTCCCGGCACTGATGATATAAATACACAGAAAGAGGACAGCCATCGGGCATAGTGAGTTAAGCTGCTGCCTGCGTTGCCAATATGTCATCTGGGTGCTAGTTCAAGATGTGGCTGTTTCACTTCTAACCTCCCTCCCTGCTAATGTGAGTAGGAAAGAAGCCAAGGATGATCCAAGTGCTTGGAAGCCTTGACCTGAGAAGAGGGTGGAATAGCTCTTCCTCATCCAGGTTACTGTCATTCCCCATTGCTATAATTTTTTTTTTTCTTTCAAGAATAGTACTGAGTAAATAACATTTTGGAATTAGCTTTTCTTGGTGTGTTTTTCTGCAGATTTTTTTCCAAGGTGGTAAACTTTAAAGAGCAATAACTTTGTTCAAAGTTGATTGTATGTGTAGCTTTTCAAGAAGCTATCAAATTGATTCCACAGTGGGAGTACCGTTTCACATTTCCTAAAGCAGTGAGAGCGCGAATTTCTGTAAATCTTCATTAGCATTTATTGTCACTTCTTTAAAAAGCTGTCTGACAGACAGGCAGGGATGGCTCTTTGTGGCTTTAATTTGCACATCTCTGATTGCTAGTCAAACAGAAAACCTCTTCATGTACAGATTTGCCACCTGTATGTCCTTGCTGTGCATTTTTGGTAGTTTATATTTCTTTTTCTAACTAGATATTGTTGGTTTAAAGATATGTCTAGATACTTGAAAAAGAGGGAGACACACACACTGAAGCATATTGTTTAACTTCCAAATTTTCAAAAAATTTCTTGCTTTTTTTTTTTTAATCATTGATCTCCACTTTTACTGTAGTATGGTCAGAGAAAACATTATGTGCTAATTTTATTTTTAAACACCTGTTGTAATTTATGACCCTTTAATCATAGTGACTTTTGGATATAGGAATATAATGCATTCATAGATAGATGATATAGACAGACAGATAGCTGAGGGGGGAATATTCTAATGTTACTCACTTTATTTCCTTGCTGACTTTCTAGAAGCTCATCAGTTGTTGAGAAGAGCGTAAGTTTTACTAGCTTTGTTTTTAGTGGGACTGGAGTGGTTGCATAGCAATCTAAACAGCTGTCTGCAGCAAGAGCAAACCAGATGGACACTGGTTAGAGTACTGGCTGCTACACTTCTCAGCCAGCTCCCTGCTTATGGCCCTGAAAAGCAGGGAGGGTGGCTCAGGTCCTTGTGTCCCTGCACCCACGTGGGAGACTGGGAAGAAGCTCCCAACTCCTGCTTTTGAATTGACATAGCCCTGGCTGTTGTCATTGCTTGGGAAGTGAACCCTAATGGGAGATCTCTCTCTGTCTCTTCTCTCTCTAAATCTTCCTTTCAAATAAAAATAAATAAACCCATACAGGATGCCTGCATTGCAGACTGTGGCTTTACTCACCATGTCACAATACCGGTCCATTGTTTGTCTTTCTTAGATTTCCCTGAGTCTCCTGAATACTCTGTTTCATGTTTTGGAAAAGAGCCTACCAATTTGCTAAGATCTGTCTGTCAAAAACCCTCATCAGCTTTTTTCGCAATTGTTTTCAATGTACCTCTTGCCAGCTTTAAAGTGGAGGATTTTCAGGAAGATACAACCTACTTAATTCGAGGAAAATTCCTGACCATCTGGACTATTACCAAATCATGCCAATTTGCTTGCTTTCTAGAATTTTTTGAACCTTTTAAAAAAATTTGTTGGATTCCCACATTATTATGCATAACATTTTTGCATATCAATTTCTGTCTTTGTAATTCTAATAATCCTTATCTTCAAGTCACGGGTTCCTGGCAGGTGAGATTCTGAAATAATATAGAGTAAATAATCAATGCAAACACCTCTTTAGCTAAATCCAATAATACGAATGGCATGTGCTTTTGTCTGGATTATAAAGAAATACAGGAAGCCCTCCTGGCCCCTTAGCTAAAGTCATTTCCTTTGCTTATCCTATCTTATTGCACTAAATAATAAGTTTCATGTGGGTAATACTACCATTATCAATAGGAATGTATCAATGACAACAATAAATAGTGCATGCTCACAAACTAAATATGGTTTTTAACCCAGTGGTTCAAAATGTTATCCTGCCAGATGGAAAACCTCATTGAGTTTTTATTTCCCAGGAAATATGGTAGAATTGAAACACTTCCATTATTTTAAAAAGAGAGAGAGAGAAAAAAAAAGAAGGAAATAGAGGGCAGGTCAAGAGAGCGTGTTCATTACTCAGAATTCTTTGCTGTTGAGAGGAGCACAACTTACTTGACACTTGGTGGTACTAACCAGGGAGTAAGATAAGACCATGGGTCTCCTCCTCAGGAGTGTTACTCAGTGAGCTCAGTAAGCATTCACTTGCTTTAAAAACAAAGAACCAAGTCGCGTCCACTGAGAAGCAAATAGATTTTCACATTTTTAACAGAACAATTGTGCTTAGCCCAAGTCCTGTGCACAGCTAACCTCTCAGGTGCAAGTGTGTTTCTAGAATTCTTGTTTCCCTTTCCTCATCTCTTTCACACACGCCCATGACTATCTCACAACAAGCCCAGTACCCCGTGACTGGGGTTTCCACTGAGTTACTCTGCTAGTACTGGGAGGAAAGGAAGAAAGGAAGAGGTGAGGGCGGTTTTCTTGGCTCATGGGTACTTCTTGTCACGATGTCTTTGCACGGGCTTTCCTCTGCCCTCCACGGACATAGAGAATCTCTAGCCGTGCTTCGTCTTCTTGTCAGGGCGTCAGTCCTGTTGGATTTGGGCTCCATCTATTACACCTTTCAGCTTTCATTTCCTCTTTGAAGGCTCTATCTCTGAATACTGTCACACTGCTCGTTAGAATTTCAACGTAGGAATGTTAAGGCGATGCAATTCAGTCAATAGCAGCGTGACAGTGTTTGAATATAAATGAGTCAATCAACAGCAAGGGAATCAATCACATTTTCTAAATAAAAGAAACGTTTCAACATGGACCTCTGCTGCAGCAGATTTTTTTTTTTCCTTAGTGGTCCACTTGCTCTAGGACTTGTCACGATTTTGTTCAGAGTGAACACTGCTTTGCATCTTTGTTCAGTATTATAGTCCTCCCCAGAGCCCCAAGCAAAACATGTAGGCTTAAGTAGGTAAATCTGATCAATCCGTGCAGCCTGTCTACAACCCTGATTTCTCCAACAGTTGAATATGCTGGGAGCTGATACATATGCACTCAGTAACCAGTTTGATGGAGACGTTCTCTGCTCTTGAAAAGGGCAGATGTCAACACCCTGTGTGGTAAAGGACCCACAAGAATGCTGTTGCTTCTAACTTGGGGCAACAACTGAGTGAGTGTTTCACTCCTGAACCGTTCTTCAGGTTGCATCCACTAGCACCATTTGGGGCCATGAAATCCTAGTCCCACCCAGGTCACCTTCCTCCCTTCACCACTTGGGGGCAGCAGTCGCCTCTGTCTGCACTGAAATCTCCACGTGGCCCATCTTCTCTAACTCTGAATTTACTCTAGATAATTCATGCTTGTTTCAATTGGTAAGCTGTTCTACATCTGTTCTCGTATTTCTTTTTAGACTTTTCACCTCCTGTAATCAAACCATATAAAAAAAGTAATCGTAATCACTGGATTTCTTAGGAATATAAAAATCATATCAGAATTAAAAGGGAAAATGAATGCTTTCAGGATTTATACTATTCTGTTTATGGTCTGAGAAAACTTCTCATATATTGTATCAGCTATCCAAAAATGCTAAAATTTGCCCATGCATAATGAAAACCCTTCAATTGTAGAAGAAAAAATAATACTAATCTTGCCTTTGCCAGTGATCCTTTGTTCCTCCTTCTGGCTAATTCTAATCTTTTGAACATTAGCAGTAACGATTTGAAAACATGACGGTGCTTGTAAAAGGTCTTGATGAGATGGAATTGCAAGGTGGGTTTATTCTGCTGCAAAAATATTTTTGAAATTAACAAGTAACATTTTCACAAGCAGGTATTTTCTGATTTTTTTGGAAATTACCTAATATGCATGCCTTTCACAATACTTTTAATCCTTAATAAATACATCCTTTACTGTATTTTTATTAACTTTTTGAAACGTTCTACCGCTCTTCCTTCACTTTTTGCCGTTTGTACAATTGCCAGGGTAACACTCAATAGTTGAATGTGTCCTTCTGTTTGTGGGTGGGAGCTAGTGCCCATCACACTTACGTTAAAGCAGGGATGTCAAGTGTGTGGTCATTAAAATGTGGAGCAATCAATTTTAGTCACAGCATAACTCCACCGTGATGGGATGGTGGAAATAGACATGGAAATCTAAGTTGAATGTTTTAATAGTATATTAAAATGTACGTTTTTTTCCCCACAGCCATGGGGAAGCATTGATTGAAAAATTTAGAAGTTCATGTTATGTAGAAAAATGTAGAAGTTCTTCCGTAACAATGAGGAGTCATTGGTTATTGTAGATCAATGAAGCAGGGATGTGCAGAACCTGATTTTAGAAGGATATCTTATGCACAAGTGTCGAGGCTAATTGGTTAGAAACCCAAAGAGAAGCTCTTGGTTTGAAGTTCATTCAATTGGGTCAGCTGAATGAGGCCACCACCAGCAGAAATAGAAAGAGGAGAATTGTAGTTCTGAAGTTCTTCACTTTTATTTGACATTGAATGACTGGGATCAGTGGTATACCGTGCTAACCAATGGGGATTGCATTAATGGGCCACACGTTTTGTGTGTGTACTGTTATATTTATTTTTGTTGTGCAAACTTTCCCTTGTAAGTGGAACTGCTTTAAAGCATAGCAGTTCTACTTACAATATCATGATTCAGATTCATTAAAACTAGCCAAATAATAGGCTTTGCAATTTAAAGATTGTTTTCAAGGGTCTGATGTTACTTGTTGACACAACAATACTGGACAGCTGGGAAATTTTCCTCAGTTTTTAGTAGAAAACAGTAGTCAACTCTGATGAGTAACTTGTTCATGCATACAAGAATTGCATTCATATATCCAAGCTGAACATGTGATATGGCTTCTCCTAGAATTTCACTGTGAACCAATCTCTACAGTTCATGGTCAAGTAGTTTTGTCTATATTAATTCTACTTCAGTTTCCTTCTCAAAAGCCTGAGTTACATTGTCTGGCAGTGCTTGTTATATTCTTTTGAAATACATACTATGCTGAAAAAGGTTTTTTCTTGTTTATTTTGATATACTTGTTGATCTATGAAATATCAAGAATCCTAACACACGCAAATACGTGTTAGGATATTTGGGCCAGAAGGCCTAAGTGACTCGAGCTGAGCCACTCAAGCCAGGAGCCAAGAGCCTCCTCGGGGTCTCTCACATTGACATAGTGGCCCAAGGCTTTGAGCCGTCCTCTGCTGCTCTCCCAGGCCACATGCGGGGAACATACTGAGGCCAAGCTGATGTAAATGTCAAAGTAAAGAAATCAATGGAGGTAAGCAGAATCCAATTTTTGCTCTTCCTCTTGTCACCATGGTGTAGCTTGCAACATGCAAGGTAGATTGGAGAGTAGAGAGGAAGCACACAATGCTTATAGACAGACAAAAGCTTTGTATTAAGAGTGGAGATTAAAGCCCCAACAAGAATTGTATTTATGCTATGTTTTGAAATGATAGTAAGCAAAAAAGGTAAAAATCCTGTTGGTCAAAAAATTCTCTCCAAAGAGTATGTGGCTAAGAATGATTCGATTATAGGCAACTGATGAAAAGTAGGAAAGATAAAACTGACATATTGAAAAATGATGCAATTTAATATTTTTACCATATGTTAGAGACAATGAGGATGTATAATTAAGGATCAATTTGGAAAGAAGTTAAGAAAAGAATAAAAGGAAAATTAAGGCAGAATAACAGATTTATAATCTTCATCTGCAACAGCAAAAGACACGGGTCAAAAATAAGATGAAAGGGTTAAAGAAGTGAAGAAAAACTTTAGAAAAGACTCTCCTATCAGGTGGACAAATACAGCAACTAAATAAATAGAAATATGTTACTTCATCACTGGGAAAGTTGAGTGAGAAAAATTTTCAAAAATATACTCATCACAATTCTTTGAACTTATGAAGAGTTTTAGTGTGAAGATTAAAGAAAATTCTTGTAGACTGTCATTAAAAATTTAAGTTGCAGTAACAAAACACATATATGGCCTAGAGAAATGTTTGAAATTTAAGGGGAAAAAATTTTTTTTATGCATTCAGTTACGAAAACCATAATGGCCCACGAAAGAACCATATTCCAACTGATTAAAAGCCATGAGCACAAGAAGTAGTATCCACGGAATTTTAGAAGACAGGAGTTAAATGAACTCCATATACAACTGCTGATACAAAGATGGAAGAAATGGATGTGGTCATTCAAACAATATGCCATTTAATTAAGCTTCCTGAGACGAGTGAACAAGACCATTCTCCAGCTAGCTGAAGTGTGAAAGAAAAAAAATCAAGAATGAAAAATACATGGAATGAAAAAAACTGGCAATAATTTTGAAAATAATGAAATGCAAATTTTATGAAAGATAATTTTTAAGTTAATGAGTCAAAAGATATTAGTTCTAGTTCTATTGATAAAACAGCACTGAAGCTTGAGGCAAATCATCTAATATGTCTTGTCTTCTCTGTGTCCATTTGTCAAGCATTATTATGTTTCAGTAATGTCCAAGTTCTAATTAATTTTTTGAAGCCACTTGAACATCTTAACTGTATTTTCCCCTCTACAGCACTCTTCGCAGCAAGACTCATTGATCTTGGGAATTCACAAGTTGATTCTCTCACTCAAAATTGTCGCTCCAAGATAGCAGACTATTATTATTAGTCATAAAATTTACACAGCAGGAAAGGATATACCCATTGATCTCATTTGTACTCAAATGACAGTATGAAAGCTTTGAAAATGTCTCGATTTTCAGTGTGTTTCTTTTGATTCTGCAAAGTATTTTAATATGGTTTCCTAAGCTGGAAAGTGTATGATGCCTCCATTGACTTCTTTCCTCGACGTTGACTGCTCCCGTACAGCTGCTTTTTCCATGCAATAAACAGGAAAGAACTCTTGCAACTCTCATGCCTGTGTTCATTTTATGTTACAAGACGCCTTTCATAACTTGTTAATTCCATCGATTCAGGAGATGTATCTGTTTTGGAGAAGGGTGGGCAATTAAGCCAAAGGAATAGTGAAGGTCATGTGAATTCAGCTCAGCGTTCTGGCACCAAGTTCTTTGCCTCACACAAGGATGATATAAGGTCATAGTGCTGACAGAAGCTCTATGAGTGCTGTACTACCAATTTATTTTCTAGAATGATTGGAAGCACACAAAATGATACAGAAATGAGGAAAAGCACTCATTGTTGACCACAGAGCTGATAAATCATACTGTATGCTTCTTCACTAATCTCTGAAAGCAAACTCCATGGTCACTTTGACTTCATATGCATACAGATCTATAATAAATATATCAAATAGACCATCGAATGCTGTACGTGTGTCAGCGATTTCTAAAAAGATTTGCCTGCTTATTTATTTGATAGGCAGAACCACAGAGAGGAGATGGAGAGGGGAAGACAAAGTGAGATAGATTCCATTTGCCAGGTAACTCCTCAAAAGGACCTCAACAACTAGGTCTGGGTCAAGTCAACATGAGTCAGGAATATCATCCTGGACTACCAGATGTTTGCTGTAGGCTTTTTATTTGTACATGTATTTTTGCAGAATATACGTTTCTTTTTTGTCGTTTGCTTCATTTGAGATTTTCATCAAGTACGTAATATGTACTTTATTAACATATCCACTTTTACAGTGTTTATACATGAAATCATGAGTAGCATTGTACAAGATTTGCACTTGGCTGAGCCTGAAAGTTGAAAGAGCAGTGTATCTTCGAAGTTTTATTTATAAGACAGTTCATGTCAATCCTGTAATATAATACTAAGCAAAGCCTCAATATTCAAACTCTAATTTTCCTTACTAATTTTATCTAGAAACTAGAAGATTGCTATTATTTAATCTTATGAATCTTGCTATCTCCAGGGTATTATGTATAATAATAATTTTTATTGTGGTCCTTAGAATACTAGACTTCATGAATATTTTCTAACAAAACATATCAGGCTTCCCACCATGGCAGGAGGTTGATGAAAGGCCTTGCTTCAAGTATTAGAAATGGAAGCAAATCCTTCACAATGTTGGAAATCTTAAAGACACAAGAAAACATACTTAAGTTCCTTCTGTAAAAGCACACTTGAGTTGTATCAATAGTGAATTGGAACCGTGATAGCACCTGCATCTGCAGGAGGAAAAATGAGAGTATCTGTATCATAAATCCTGGGACATACTGGAAGGAGATTTCTCTGCCACCTTTATAATATGGAGGCCAACAACTGTCCCCTAATGTTACTGCCCACACCTTCAGGTGAGCCATATGGAAATTCCTAGCATTTGCTGGGATCATATTTTATCTCTGATGCAAGGAGCATTTGCAAAAGTCTCATTCCTTGTTGGCTACTGACTAGTTCATGTCTAAAAAGAAGCAACTGACCTTGAGCTGCCTCTCACTGATGTATGTAACCTGGACTGCTCTCTGTTTTGCCTGGATCGTGTCTATTCATGAGGCAGATCTGTGTGATGCATAACTACATGGCATCTTGTATGGGTCTGTGGTTCTTAGGAACCTCTTCTTTGGAGCAGGCCAATCTTCATTCTCCAGAATATTTAACACGATTATTTATGTATTTAAAAGTCAGGATATTTTACTTATATAAAAGATGCTCTATGTTCAGTTTCAAACTTTTCCTTTATACTCTACTTTCTAGATCAGTGGGTAGATGGAAAGAACTTTCTTCCCAAAGCTTCTGAAGAGCATGTGAAAAGATTTATGAAAGACAAAACAGCATCACTGACAAAAATATGGTAGAAGGTTAATTATGCAAACATATTAGTTCAGAATTTACAGTTCAGCAATGATCTATTTTTCTTCAGTTTTTAACAATTCTTTGTATTTGGGATCTAAACTCCATCTATAAGAGGTCTTCAGATAGTTCCTGGAGATGTATCTTATGAAAAAACTATGTATGGATTTCAAACTTTTTTTTCTCTGAAGGAAACTTATTTTTAAATTTCATTCTCCACACATTTTAAAGACATTTTCTACATAAGAACTGGCTAAAATCACACAAAAATGGAAAAGGGTAGCAAAGTAAGAATGTGATCCAGGGTTTTCTTCTGAATTAAAAAATAAAAATAAGATAACGAAGTTCATCATTTATAATAATGAAAGTGTCAGTAGAGCCACAGCTATACAACATGGAAAATATGCCCATGGAAATTCTATGTGGATATTTTCTGCTGAAAGAACCAAACAAAGCAGCTATCTATAGCCTGTGAAATGTTTGCCCTTAATGCATGTTGGTTGTGAGCTGTTTATTAAGGCTCACACGATGAGGTTCAATAAGAATACATTCAATGAGGAAAACAAAGTTCTAGAAAAATAGCAGTATGAAAAATAATTACTTCTGCTGTTAAAGAAACATTAAATTGGAGGCTAGGGTTGAGACATATCCAAGCCCAACTGCCCATAATCATGTCACCAGAACTCAAGATCCTATTTGCCCCGAAACACACTCTTGTCATAAATGAAACACACAACATAAACTCCATGTTCTCGTTAGCAAGAGTCAGCATAAACGGCTTCTTGTCCTAAACACATTGATGATGTGCAATGCCAATTGTGAATATAGTAAAAGTACTTCGTCCTAGGTGATGTGCTGTAACTGGTATGAGTGTGACTTTTTACTGCTTCCAGTTTGAAATTTAGGGTCTCAGTTCATGAACTCTTGTACATACAGTAATGTTAAATTAAAACACACACACACACACCCAAAAGCAGTGACAGGCAGTGCAGAGAGGAGATGAAATGTGAATTCACAGCCAAAATGAATGTATCCCAGGCCAATGAATTTGCAGAGCTATTGATATATGTTAAAAAGAGTGAAGGATCAAGATGGCAGACTAGGGGAAGGACACGTTTAAACAGATGGAGAAATATTAACCAGTGTGAAGCAGTGAGGACACATTCCAGGAAATAGAAGAGGACAGGACAAGAGCAGAGGGGTTACGTGGAGACTGACAGACACAGGAAAGCAGCAGACACAACAGTGTGGTGTTGCAATAACTGATACCTCAGAGGCAGTCAGTGAATGGCGATCCAAATTGCACCAGCAGTTGGAAATCAACCAGCAACAAGGTGGGAAGGGACGTTTACCAGGAGCTCCAGAGGTGAACCAGAAAAAGAATGGCCCATCCTGCTGGTCTGCTTGATTTGACCAGGAGCAGAGACAGAGCAGCAGATCCCAGACAGGTGGTACAGGAACAGGGTGGATTTATTAGCCCAATTTGCCCGTTAGAGCTTTATCAGGTGCCATTTTGTTTACAGAAGCAAGGGCTCTGGGGCAGGCAGGACTGCCCTTGCACTGAGCTGGGAGTGAACTCATTTCTGACTCAGTGAGCTACAACGATGTGACATCCTACAGGTTCCACCCAAGATAGATCCAGGTAGCCCTCAGACCTGATGGCCAGCAGATCAAGAACTCTAGTAGTGGCACATCAGGTGCCATTTCTTCCAGTGTGGCAAAGAATTTAAGACTGCAGGGACAACAGTGAGCTGTGCATGCACTGAGCTGGTCCCAAATAGTATCTTAACTGCTAAGCTAAGAACTGGTGCCCTAAATATTTGGATTTTAAATATTTAAATGTTGCTAGTGAAGCACTGTTTTAGACACACAGATAGAAACCATACCTATATTTTTAGAAATTCTATTGCACAAGTCTAACCTTGGGTAACCTTGGGTGTATTCAGTAAATAGTATTTCTTGTTTGGAGTGCACATTCCAATTTTCCTTTATTAACAGAAAGCTTTGGAAATCACTTTCAATTACTTGAGAGCACCTTTACTTAAAGAAACTATTTTTGCAAATATTTTTATTTATTTGAAAGGCAGAGAGACATAGAGACATAGAAAGACAGGGAGAGATCTTCCATAAGCTGATTGACTCTCCAAGGGCCTACAATAGCCAGGGAATGAACTATTCAAAGCCAAGAGCCAGGAACTCGATATTGAAATCACATTTTGGTTGGCAAGGACCCACATGCTTGAATCTCACTTGCCGTTTCCCATGGTCCTCATTAGAAAGATGCTTGAATTAAGAATAAAGTCAAATTTCAAACGCAGGCACTCTTTTATGTGACAGAAGCATCTTAATAGTTTTCCTCACTGATTGAATAAACACCAATCCATAAAGCAGATCTTGACACTCTTTCCCAAAGTCAATAAATCCTATATTTTAAATGACTTCTTCCATCAAAGCAATTGTACTATCACTTATGACCCCTTTCTACTTCTACTCTGATATTATCAGAGAAAAAGATATGCATGCAAAGAACACCATCACTTTCTCCTTGTGAGATAGATACAAGAAAATATAATCTGGTAGTTGGCAGTGTGAGGTTTTGCCACTGGTCATTATCCAAAATCAAGTTGTTTGTGTCTTTAAAACTATTCGATTTTACCCAAAGGTGAGTCAGGTGCAGGACTTGGGGGTCTTTTTGTCTAAGTCAAAATAGTATCCTTCAAATATGCCTGCAATTAGTTTAAGAGGTCCTTTCTTCAAAATGAGACACATTAATTATGCAGAAGTTAATGAGGCATTCCAGGTATGCATCTACATATTCATAATGATCTGCATAGGATAAATTAAAATTGCTCGTGGCTTAAAATCTGCTCTTTGCCCAACTCAGCTATATTTTTGAGATCATAGCATTAGAACAGAACCAAGTCTTGCTTCCCAGAGAAATCAGTTTGGTTATGACTGTGTATGGTGAATTCGTTTGACTGAAACATTTATGGCCATTCTACTGTATTTATTAATTCATTTGAAAGCTATATCATGGATTTAAGGAGCCTAGAGTCCTGGTTAATCCATTCTTTTAAAGCTGCTGAAAGCTACTACTTTGTGTAGTTCAGAAAATTATCGAGGCAAATTAGTAATGGAATTATTACATTCCCTTCTTCCAATTTTTTGTCTTTATATTCTCCACCGGAGTTTTATTTCCCATCTTCCCAACAAACACTGCTTCGCATCCAATCACTTCCTTTGCTGTCTCCATGCTATGGACTGCTACAACAAGAAAACTCAAATCGTTCGAGCTGAGGAGTATTGGCTTCTTCTGTTCTCAGACACGTTTGTCAATATTGTGATTTTACATATTGCTGTTGTCTCCATTTTCTGCTCACTGAAGTCTTCACGGCTGTCATTACCTTAGGTTTGGTGCATGGTTGCTGTCTACCTGGCACCAGGCATCATGCAAGAGAATGAACATACAGGGTTGAGTGACACACAGGTGTTTGGTTTTTGCTCAATAACCAATCTGTTAACATCACTTCTGCCCTCAAACCATCCTTCCCAGGGCTGTCAGGCATCATTTACCATATAAAGTGCTGTTTCCCTGGTCTGTGCCTTGTCAGAATTATGAAAACAATTACATGCTTGTAACTACTCTTAACTGCTTAAAATTCCCTCTTCTCTGTCCTCTATGGCCATAAAGTGGAGCTAGATGAACCACTTTGACACGCTATTTCTCTCTCTACATGGTAGCAGTCATACCCACACATGTATTTTAAAATGAATATATAAATATATACATTTATCATTCCTGTTTTGTATTATGTATTTATATGCCTATATTATATAGATATGCTACAGATGTCTAGTTGAATTGTCTTCTTCCCCTTCGCCCTGCCATGAATTACATCAACAGGAATGGAAGTTGAAATGCAGAAGGATTATTTTATCCCTGTTCCCTACCTGCATCTGTGTTTCCTCTGACACAGCAGCTAACTCTCCCATGACAGCAGGCCCATCTTTCAAATACCCTGTTCTCATCATACTCCATTCCTTACAATTTCTCTTCTCCTGCAGGTGGAAATTACTGCCCTGTCTTACTCATCCCTTGATATTCACTCTATTTGTTTAACTACTACTGCCCACACTTGGGTAGATTTTTATTAATGATTTGTATTCCTACCCTCCCCCCATGGAAAGACATAAGACATAAGATAAATCTTACTGATGTTTCCTGTTGCTAATACATTTCAATCTTTGCCCCTTCTATGTTAAGCTGAAAGGGCATACTGTTGGGATTTCTTTTGGCCATAGGGATTAGACTTATTAATAAAAAAGGAACTGAAAAAAAAGGCTAAAAATCTTACCCTGGTCTTGAATATTGACAAAAAGATTTGCTTAAATTAAAAACAAAAACAAAAATCATTGGTTCTTGGAGCAGTGGCTCAGTGTCTAAATCCTTGCCTTGCATGCTCTAGGATCTCATATGGGCATGGGCTTATATCTTGGCTGATCCACTTCCCATCCAGCTCCCTGATTATGGCCTAGGAAAGCAAAAAAGGATGGCCTAGAGCCTTGGCATCCCGCAACCACCTGGGAGAGTAGGAAGAGGCCCCTGTCCCCCTGTCCCTGGCTTTGGATCAGCTAAGCTCAGGCTATTACAACGATTTGGGGAGTGAACCAGAGGATAGAAGATCTTTCCCTCTGCTTTTCTTTCTCTCAGTAAATCTGTCTTTCCAATGAAAAATAAATAAGTCTTAAAAGAAAGCCATAATAATACTGTCAAATCTTCACATGGGCTGTGAATAACTAGAAGTCAGTTTTGTCATCTAGGATGATTAGTGTGTCATGTATCTTGGTTGTAGTCATGATAGACATTCAATCCATGCTAATTAATGTGATCTAATGAGCATTGTGACACTTAGCTCAAATAGATGTATTTCCATTATGATAAGTGAAAGAAATGGCAAGAAGTTGTGATTAGGTAAATTGATGTGAAATGAAATTGTTTGCAATTGGCAACAATTCAAAAGAGAGTATTAAGACTGGGCCCTCACTAGAATAAGGTAGTAGAAATGAAATTGCCATCATTGGAGATGAAAAAATTCAATGTTATGAAATGACAGGAAGGCCAGTTTGGTGTTGACCATCGCTTTGATCAAAAATAAAGGGCCAGTAATGCATGCACTCTGAAAGCCTAGTAAGCACTGAATAAAAGGGCATTGAATATTCACATTAGAGTCTGTGAAATATGCCTCCACATGATACTTGCCGTTTGCTTCTGTCATAGGTTCATCCAAAGTTATTAAATTTTAAAATTGTACTAGGACTTTTTATATGGAGTACATTTATGGCCTCTGATTTATATAGCACTTTTCTTTCATAGGGTCATTATATCCTCATTCTGCAATTCAGTTGTGCTTATGGTTAAATATATCAAACAATATATGTGCAAGCATTAGATACACACACATTATACAGGCATGTCTTGATATTTATATGCCATATTTCCTGAGATTTTGCAGCAGGTTGGGATGCAATTTCTAGATAACTATGGTGCCCAGTGTTATTTGCATTTACAGGAATTTGGTGTATTTCAAAATTGTCTTGATGCAGCAATTATCCTAAAGTAGGTAGTTTGAACTATGTGAATTTCTATTCTCTGTGCATTTAACCTACATAAAGTCAACTGTACGTGTTGTATAAAGAGAAACAGAGAAACAAATAAACAGAAAATTTGAATTGTGTAAGCCATTCTACCATCTATTCCCGCTCTGAGTAAAGCTGAATTGAGGGTGACCAATTTTTTTCTTTAATCCATCCCAGTTTTTTCACCACTAAGTTAGGTTCAGAATCTTAACTTAGTTAATAGATTTCTAATGTTAAAGGTATATTGTTTTATACAGAACATTCATTGATCTTAAGCCTCCTACTGCACCTGTTATTAAATCAGTGAAACAGTGATCTAGCCTCCACCCAAGAGGTTGGGTGGAACTTGTCTCGGACTTACTGCATTCCAAGATGGCATGACAGCTTCCAACAAGGTTTGCAGAGATTTACAATGGTAATTTCACTCATGCCTAACCCTTGCGTTGGCACTGACTTTAAATACCTGCTGTCCAGTAGTATGACCACATTTACCTGGTGCAAAATCTCTGCAGCATGCTTAGTGCTTTCTGAGTTTGAACTCTTACTTTCAAGTTTTATTCTGTTTAATATCACACTGAGGAGTGATCAAGGCTGAGATGTGCAGGATACTGAGAATAAAACTTTTTTTTTAAATTTTTTATTTTTCACATTTTATTATTATTGCTATCATTTTATGATACAGTTCCATATTCCCCTATCCCCTCCCCAGTTCCCTCCCCCCCCAGTTCCTTTATATCATTATTAACATATAGTTCTTCATACTCAGTTATATGTTCATCATTGTGGGCATGGACAATGGCAGAGAGTCCAGAATCCTATTGTCAAGATATAATATAAACAGTTTCAATGTATGTCCATCTTTGTTCTAGCTTGTGTTGGAGTGTGCCTGGTAAAGAGCTTGTCCTGAGGATGTGTTGTGAATGGGTGAATGGGACATCTCTGTGCCCCTAAATTAGGGAGCCTGCTCACAACCCGTGAAAATAGCACTTTGATTATTAATTGCCTTTATTAAAAGAGGGGGTTGTAAAAAAAAAATCCCACTAGTGGAAGCTAAGCTAAATTGCAGTAACTCTAAAGCTTGTTCATAAAGCTTGGTAAAAAAAATCCTGTCTCAACCAGAAAGAGTCCTCAATGGCAGCAAAAGGGGGCTCCCTGGTGGAACATCAAAGTTGTTGCTATTGCAAGATGCTAATTAATCATCAGTGCCCACCGCTGTGAATGGCCAGGCTCCATTCCTCTTCCTAAATTAATTTGCTGTAACTTTTGTTATGGAGAAATCTGTCTCTCTCTCTCTCTTTCTCTTGCGAGCGCATGCGCTCTCTCTCGTTTGATATCAATTGAGCTTTGAATTACAGTTCTTGCTTCACAAGGTAACATCTTAATAAGAGTGAGCTGGTAATTTATTTCTGCAAGGAAGACAGGGCTAATGCTAATGCTTCCTTACATTATTTTTTGCTAGAATTACACTGGTTGGCAGTAATAATAACAAATGTTTTCATATCCCCAGAGTTTAATTACCTTGTCTGCACATCTATTATCTCAGTTGTGAAACTCTGAAAGGTGACAAGGCATTCCTCTTGAATGAATAATAGTCCCGAAAGTTCATAATATCAGCCCTTTCTATAGAATCTGTTACCTGTTATCTAATGAAAAATGTATTTTTGACATGTGAAATATTCACCACATCCTACATATGTTTTTTTTTTTTGTCAAGATTTACTTATTTTTATTGGAAAGTCAGATTTACAGAGAGGAAAGCCAAAGACAGATATTCTGTTTTTGGTTCACTCTAAAAATGGCTGCAATGGCCAGAGCAGAACTGATCCAAAACCAGGTGCCAGAGACTTTTTTTGGCTTTCCCATGCAACTGCAGGGTCCCAAGGTATAGGCCATCTTCCACTGCCTTCTCAAGCCACAAGCAGGAAGCCGGATGGAACTGGAGTAACCAGGACATAGATCATACCCATACTGGATCCCAGTAATTGCATGGCTAGGATTTAACCACTAGACTATCTGGATGGGTCCACAGCTTTGTATTTCAAATAGCATAAACTTTTAGGGTCTTTTGAAAATGATTTGAGATTTGTTTTCTTTTTAATGGTGCAAGATGGTCTTTTAAAGTATTTATTTGAAAGGCAGAGAGAAAGAGAGAAGAGAGGGAAACTTCATTCCCTAATCTCTCCACAAATGTCCTCCGTCGTTGTGACTTGGTTAGGTTGAAGCCAGGAGGCTAGAACTCAAGAACTCAATCCAGGTTCCCTATATTAGTGGCAGAGATCAGAGAACTTTATCCATCACCTCAAAAGCAGAACCAAGACTCAAACCCAAAGAGGCTGATAAAGAATGAGACTGTCCCAAGTGACTATTTAGCTGCTGCTCCAAATATTTCTTTGACACTCCTAGATTTCCTAGACTTGTAGTGCTGGTGTATAAGAAATATGCATCTTGTATTTTAATAAAATTCTAAAAGAACAATAAGTAAGGAGGAGTAAGAAAGAAGGGCCATGGGCAGAACAAAGAGACTGTTGGGGGGTATTAAATTATATATACAAGACTCTATTTCCAAATCCGTTGTGATTTTTTTATTGGGTAAAAGCAGTGGAGGTTTCATTTTGATCTCTTCTTGATGGTCAACACTGTCTCTCTTCATTGCATCGACAACCTGCAGCTTGAGACTTTTATCTGAAGGCATTAAATGTTAAAAAAAAAGTTTCTTATATGAAAAAGTACATAGATCAATCATGTGATGGCACCAAGAAAAATCTTCCGAACTCAATTCTTCTGCAAAAAAAAGAAAGTATTCTATTCTGCTTATTCTCTTCATGACTTTGATACTATTAAATTATTGGATGAAAGTCCAAAGAGTTCCTCACTTTTATTTTTATTTTCTTCTTTAGCTTTAGACATGGCACTGTCTCAAAACATGAATTCTTAGTAGGAAAACCCACCTGGGAAAGAAAATCTTAAAACAGTTTTCATTTTATAAAATGTCCGTCTTCCAACATACAATAGCTATTAAATTCACCTAGCACTATCAGAACCTTTTACATGCTGGAATCAGTTGTTCTCATCTTGACTTACTGTCTGTTATCTTTCTCTCTTGTTCCCTAGAGACAATCTGAGTAACGGTTTTGACTTGATTTTTACCTTTCCTTTCCCAGGAACATAGTGACCTTTCAGCTCTTACATAATTTTATTATTTCTTGAATGTGAAAGACACTGTCATTTTAAAAGGGAAGAGGGAAGAAGGAAGGATAAATGTACTGACTTTGTGCCATGGGGGAAAAACTTAAGGGAAATAATCAGCATTTTACGTTGTCTCTGCTGGGCCAAACTCAAAAATTGACTTTTCAATCCAGTTTGATCAGGAGCCCATTTTGATAAGGGATGTTACATAAAGCATTTTGGTTTAAGGATACTAAAACATAATTATTATGAGAAAAAAATCTCTGAAAATATTCTAGGAGCAAAAGCTGTAACATTAAAAAGAAGATCAACATTGAAGTAATTGTGACACTGAGGAAGCTCTGTCACTGGTACAATTATTATTCATTGGTTGATTGAAAAATGTCATAAAATAGTAATTAAACACCTACTATGTACAAGGTATTTTTGTGTTTCGTGCCTCAAATCTTTAGCAGGTAAGCAGTCCAGGGGAAAACAGGGACAGTCAATGTTTTGGGAATCATGTTTAGTTTACTTGAATTGTTCTCTTTTATTTCAAAAATGACTTGGACATTTCTACAATATGCATCACACATATGTAGCTGGAAAGAACTGGGTTTTACAAGGCTTGACAATGAATCACACACAGACGATGTGTGCAAGCAAATTAGTGAGAATGATGGAAGAGAAATCAATTAGAAATCTAAGGGCACCTCTGATTTGTATATAGTACAGTTTCATCATAAACAAAAAATCAAAAAAGTCTTTAGCTCAAAATTGAAGATAAAGCAACTGGGGGGCAGGGAGGCGGGCACGGAATGTTTCTTGGCTCCTTGTAATCAATCTATTTCCCAATTTGAATAGTTGACAGAGAATATTATAAGCTAAATGGTAAGCAGATAAAGTTTTAAATTGCTTTGTTCTCTATGAACCCAGAGGATAAATACATTCTTTCCTACATATATTTGATGCTAAAATGTTAAACTACCTATGCAAATGGGAACTTACATGATATACACTTAAAGAAATTTGTTCTCAACCGCTCAACAAATTCATGGGCAAAGAAAAGCAAGAAGATAGGTAAAAAAAAAAAAAAATTGTAGGAAGAATTTGAATCTGTAAGTATCCCCAGCTTCCATAATGCAAGCTCATGTCTGGACCAGAGCATCTGTTGAAACATTGCCATGATCTTGTAGTAAGTATCTTCAAGGTCATCATTAAAATGCCCATTTGATAACAATGAAGTATATCATTGTGATGGTGAATATCTCAGTTTTCTTCATACATTTGTGATGTGGCTGATTTCAAATTCACCCATGGCCACTAACCCTAGATCCACAGCCCTTTCTGGTGAAGAGACCTGGAGATGTCGTATTTAGAACACAGAACACACATTAGGTAGTTTTGAGACTGTTAAAGCAGGAGTGAATATCACAGATTTCTTATATACAATGTACATAGCTGCCTACAAGCAGGATTAACCATTACATTCATTCCATTATTTTCTGAAATATTTTTACAGCTTTTAAAAGAGTATTCAAAATGTATGTATCTTCCTAGTACTTCATTTAATAACAATTTTCCCTTGTATTCCTTTTACATTCTCAGCTGGATAAAGTAGTATGCCTAGATTTTATAGCCAGCTCTAAAAATAAGTGCAGAACTAGCTTTCATCTACTCCTGGGTAAACAATTCAAGAGGAGATTTCCTTATGCTATCAACTTTCAAGAGTTTCTCCCTGTCAATGTGATGGTAGGAAACTTCAGCAATTCTGAGTAACATTTTGACTTTGCACATTCTGCTTTCTTCATCTCTCTCTCTCTCTTTCTCTCTCTCTTTCTCTTTCCCTTCATTCCCAGTAATGTACTCAAGACCACATCAGCGAACAGTGCCTACTGCTTATTGCTGTAATTAGATGTGTTAAGGGAGTCTGACTCCCAGGAGTTGTGGTGGGGGTGGATAAGTATTAATGACAGGAGCACTTTGGACACTACCTTGTAATTACAGTTTATTGTTATGATGGTGATTGGAAAGATTATTTACTGATGCTCTCAAAAGAGGCTTGTGGGATTTCTGGGCTAATTTAGCTTGACCTTCACTTTATTACCCCATCAACCACTTTTTGACTTTTACCTGTAGGTTTTCCATTTTTATTTCAACACAGCTGCTACAAGATAGGCTTATGAAATTGAAGGATTTAAGCTGTAAATACAAAATATGAATTGCAAGAATGGAATACTCTAACCACTTTGGAAAAGGAAACGAGTTGGAAAATTCTTGGAAAGATGTAACAGTTTCTAGAAGACCCAAGAATTTTATTCATATATGCAATATATGACTTATGAATATATATATATATCAGAAATTAAAGCTCATCCACACTAATGGTACATGGAAATTAGTAAAAATAATATTCATGATAGGTACAACATATGGAAAGAACTCAAATATTCATCAACTGAGGAAAATATATACGAAAATATCTATTGTGTGGACTCTTATTTGGCAATAAAAACTGATTTTGTTATGTTTTATATGCTAGTACTGAGGAATAACAAAATATATTTTTAAGTTTATTTATTTTTACTTGAAAGACAGATTTACAGAGAGGAGAGACAGAGAGGAAGATCTTTCATCTGTTTAGTAGACCCCCCAAATGGTTGGAAAGGCCAGAGCTGAGCTGATCCAAAGCCAAGAGCCAGAAACCTCCTCTGGGTCTGCCATGTATGTACAGGGGTTCAAATCCCCTGTGCTGCTTTCTGTGCCACAAGCAGAGAATTGCAACAGAAGTAGAGCAACTAGACATGAACCAGCACTGATATGGGATGGCAGCATTGCAGCTGCTTAAATTACTGAAATCTGTTATAACATCATTGGATCTTGAAAAAAAAAACAAAAGTAAGTGAAATAATTCAGCCATGTAATGACAAATTAGAGGTTTCCATTTGTGTGGAATATTTGAAATAGGCAAGTAGATAGAAACAGAAGAATTAGTAATTGATTGGGGCTAAGAATAGTATGTGAAGAAAACATATGGGCACTCCAAGAAGTTGCTGGAAAATAGAAGCAAAAGGTATTTTTATTTTTGTTATTAAAATATTGAAATCCTAGCATAATTTGTTTTGTAATGCATATTTCCTAAGAACATTCTTTAAAGCAATGTTCACTTTTATTTGAAAGGCAGAGTTACAGGGAGAGAGAGAGAATATCTTCCATTAAAGGCCAAGGCTGAGTTGAGATAGCAGTTAGAAGCTTGGACATCATTAGTGCCTCTCTTGTGGGTCACAGAATGCCAAGTACTTTGGCCGTATTCAGCTGTCCTCACAGGCACATTAGCAAGGAGCTGGATTGGAAGTCAAGGATATGAGATGGCACTCAAATGGGATGGAGACATTGCACACAGAGGCTTAACCTGGTGTATCATGACACAGATCCTCCATGAACATTTGAAATGCCCTGATAGACTAAAATCAGACTAGGTTGATTGTAATGCAGTTCTGTGAATCTAGTAGATTCTATGAATTTTGTACTTTAAATAGATGCTTCTATGAAACATGAATTAGTTGTCAATTCCAAGTTATATATATATATAAAAAAAAAAGGATAGCACAGGAAACATTGGGTGAGACACTGGGAGCATCACGTGTGTCTTGAGGTTTCATCTGTCTTCTCAGGCAAGCTACATGTTCAATGAATCCAAAGACTCAGGTTCTTAGTCCCTTCTCCTGATCAACTGTCCGATTCAATGAGGTCAGGAAGACCTTGCTTCCCTCTTTCTCCTGTTTTTCAAAGATCCTCCCGATGCAATTTCTGGAAAGGTTAATTTGGGAGACACAGGAGTAAATACCAGAAGTGCTAGAGTAGCGCCTAGCATTTCCACCATACTGATCGGTATCTCCTCAAGGGTTCACAAACTCTGGGGAAAAAGGCTATTTATTTCCACTCAGAACAGGACAGATTTTATCAAATGGCTTACACCAATGCTATCTTTGGAAGGATTATGTTTTATCGCTGTTAGATAATAGAGTTTCTTTTCTGTTTCTTTCCTTCTGACCTCAACTTCCTCGAAGTTTTACTGCTGACGAGCAGCAGTCTCTGTAGCTTTAAAGCCAGTACTCTGTGAGTCAGCACGGCTTCCTGTCCTCACTGCACAGCCTTTCAGGAAATTCTGTTCTCTCAAGTCCTTTATTGACCTGGCTCTGTCTTTCAGAATAACAATAAAACAAAATTGAGTGTAGGACTACAGGTTTTCAAGATACAGACACAGAAAAATTTTTTTTCCTCTTAGATTTTAGAAATAAAATTGGATATGGGAAGAAATAACTATAATCTTCTGGGGTAGAACTAATAAAATGACTTCTTACTACAGGAACTGACCCTTCTGCAAGATAGAAGAGCTTGAAATGTTTGAGAATTCTTCCCTCTTTTCTTAAAATTCCCTTTTCTTGTTACCTGCTGCTTTCACTACATAAAATCTAGTACATGGGTTCTCATTCAGTGCTGTCAAACTTTTATGATCAAACAGATATCAATGGTAATCATAAAAGTAGATCGATTTTACTTCTTAATGGGCATTTCTTTTAATTTTTTAATCAACAATTTTGTCCTTTGTGAGGTAAAGGAAACCAAAGCCTCATATTCACTGCTAAGAAACAAGAGCCGTGCGGTAGAATGAGTTGAAGAAACCCAGATCTTACTCAATAAACATTTCCCACAGATTGAAAATCCCTTAAAATATTGGCACAGCAAGATTCAGAATTACTTTGGACTGAGAGTCTGAGTATGCCTTTCATTATCCTCCCCACGAAATAGGAGTATTGATTGTGTTTATTTCTACTTTTATCTACCGTTCTATTGCAGCAATTTTGGGGGGGGCAACATCATTCACTTCTGTGGCACATTTATCTCTGTATCCATGGAAGCTTATCTACATGTGATGTAGAAACTATTACAGAGTAGCCACTGGTCCTAAGGACATGATCAGGTGATATTTTTAATTATAGAAGCAAATATTTTATTGCTTGTGTTTTTGTTGTATAGCTTTTGGTGCCTTTCTTTCTGTATGAAGAAGGCAAATTTCATATTTTCATATATACAATTTTAAGTACATAATGATATTTCCTGCTCTCCTTCTCTTCTTTTTCCTTTTTTTTTTCATTTAATTTTTGATGTAACATGCTTCCAATTTGCTTTATAATTATAATTTCATCCTGCACTATGGCAAGTCTTGAACAAATAAATAGGAGTGTAGACAAGGGTTATAAACACTAACAAAATCTCAAGATGTTAGTTTTATTCATACGTATTACCTTTTTGTACTGAATATATTAGGTATTACGGATCAGAGCAAACATTTGACAATTGCGTTTTGATATGACTTATTTCACTAAGTTAATGATCTCTAGTTGCATCATTTTATTGCAAAAGAATTTCTTTTTTGTGGCTATTTGGCTGTGTAGTATCAATCATGCATATACAGCATTCTGTTGTTGTTGCTGCTTATCTAGTCATCAATACATGGACACAAAAGCTGATTCCATAATCTCAAGTATTATGCTTGAGTTTCTATAAATATGGAGGTACATATAAAAGTTTCATGTGCCGATTTCAATGGAATTTATACACACACAAATGTCATGGCTAGCATAGACTCTCAAGATCAGTCCAATTTATGTTGCTAAAAGAAATTGTAAATACTCTTGGATAAATTTAACCAAGGATGTGGAGGAGCTCTATAATGACAATTGCAAATCATTAAAGAAAGACATATAAGAAGATACAAATGGCTAAAAAAAAACATTTTTTTTCATGTTCCAGGGTTTATGACAACTTATAGATTCAATGCAATTCTATTCAAAATACCAAGGGCATTCTTTTCAGATTAAGAAACAACCAAGTTTAAAATTCATATGGATATACAAGAGACCTTGAACAGCTAAAACAAACAATTTGTTTAATAAGCTAGGAACTTCACAATCTCAGGTTTCAAGACATTCTGCAGGGCAGTTATAATCAAAGCAGCCTGGTACTGGAACAAAAGTAGGTGGAACAAAGGAACAGGCTAGAAAGTTCAGAAATTAATGCATTCATTCAGAACCAACCCATGGGTGTGCACGACAACCATATGTGTTGCAGAAGGTGCTGGACTAGTCTCCTGAATGTGCAAGAATGTTCAGGAACCAGGAATGACTATGGGTCTGGCTGGGGATATTGAGGGGTCACGTTCCCAACCCTGCAGATACAAGAGAAAAAGAAAATAATTGGAAACATTTGTCCCATCCATCTTCTTCCAGTCATTAAACCTCCCCATCCTAACTGGTGACCCACATGGGCAATCGTCCTTCTTTACTTTGTAAATAACATAAAAAATAAAATAATAGAATGGAATGAATAAAGAACATGAAGAAACGTTTTTCAAAGGCTGAAATAGAAATGAGCAACAGATACATGCAAAAAAAAAAATGCTCAGGATACCTAACCATCAGGGAAGTGCAAATGAACATCCCAATGAGTTTTCTCCTCATCCCAGTTGCCAAGGCTATCATACAAAATATTAAAAAAAAACTAGAGAAACACTTAAATAACAGACTGATGAAAGCATAACTCCTTATGAAAGACTATACCATTGTAATAATTTGGAGGAAATCAGTCGGTGGGGTGGGTATTGGGGAGCGGATAAAAAAAAACCTTGTGAGAATTTGAATAAAAATATGCTAATACATTGTTGATGGGGAAGTGAACTAACACAACTGATGTGGGAAACAGTGTGGAGGTCCTCAGAAATCTGAAAATGGATGTCCCATCCATCCCTGAGAACTTATGCTAAGGAAACAGATGAAAGTCTTGAGGCATCCTTCAAGGATAAGAAAGCATGTTATGTCCAGAAAGGATTTATTGTGGGGGTGTGTGAACATGAAAAGGATGACTGTGGCATATTCTTCTAGTAGTTGAAGTTTCTCTAATTTCCTGTCATTCCCTGTGTGAAGGAAATTCATACAAGCCTCACCAATACCATGTCCATTGCAGCCTCTGGTATATCACATCATTATGGTAGCTGACCTCTAGGATGCCCATGAAGCATGCTTTGATTAAGGCTATATACATGGAGGTGATTGGTGATATGCCTGAGCAGAGCTTTCACATCACTGTGTCTCTTTTTTTAGCCCCATCTCCATTTCACATGTTCCCTTAATTCTTCCTCTACCAAAGTGATATACTCATATGTAGATTTTTCCCATCAACCCAAATCCTTAAATGCATGCAAGTGTTATAAATTCAAGTCACAGGAACACAAGAGTAGGTAACAGTAGTAATAAATAAATGTTTACATTGTCAGTTACTCAGATTAGGTGGTTGCTCTTCATTAAAACATGCCCTAAAGACTAGCTGAATTATATTACCGGAAAATGAAACAAATTCAAAATGAAACTAAATTAAATTTAGACATTGATTTTTAGTGAAATCACTGCATTTGAGAATGGTGTGTAGATTCCTCTTACTAATTCCATCAGTGTTGAAGATAAACCGAGTATAATCCCTTGAGATTGATCATTCTTCTACTTCTGAAACAGAACAACACAGGCTCAGAGAATGTAAGACTCATTCCTTTCCTGTTGAATGTGTTATCACCAAATGTCCTTTGGCTCACTTGCAAGTAAAGGTTGACGAGAGATATATGTGTAAGCCTGAAAAAGTGTGTGCTCATACACAAAGGAGACACCATGACAGAAAGAGATTCCACTGATTGGATCCTGATGGAATCTAAATGAGTGCTTATGGGCTTGGTGAGGCGAGTGGTTTCCGCTTACTGCAGAGTACCTGAACCTGCAACTGAACTTCCGTTCTGCTTTGTCACACTGGACGAGACATGTTGGTTTACGTTCAACCAGCTGTTCTATACACAAGAGATGCTTTACCTGGTAGTGTTACTCAGGAACACCATGCCCAGATACACCTGTAACAGAGAAGTAGGGCTCCTTTGCAATTAGGGTTCAGATATTCCTTGCAAGTGCTTGGTTCAGAGCCGAGGCAGACCCTAACTGCAGTGTTAGTGAGTCACGCTTCTGCTCCACCTTTAATGGTGAATACCCACTACCAGAAGAAAAAAAAAATAGTCTTCTTCTCAATTTGCGGAAAATCCTGTTCCGAGACATCCATTGCCAGGGTGATGCACAGAACGATACAGAACGTGTATATGTTCATTCCCGGCTATTATATTGTCTACACACACACACACACACTTAAAAAGAGAGAGAGTTTATATACTTAACAAGCACATGCACACAAAAATATATTTATCCTACAAACGGGTTAAATGACCTTAGGGAACAACAACAACAACAACAAAAGCTTCCCCCTACCCAACCAACTCAGGTCACATGGTTCTACACATTATGCTTTCACATTACCTGTGATTGTGGAAACTTCGTAGGAGGCAGTAACTTTCATCACCATACCTGGAAGCTTTGCAGTTATGCAACACTGACATCTTTCATGTAGTCTGGTGCTTACAAATATTGAATATGCATGCTTTGAAAAAATATTTTTTACATTAGGAAATATTTTTTCAAACAGGGTACATTAGAATTAAGTGAATCAAAATGCATCAAAAGAATATTTTACAAGTGTATACACAATGGTGCAAGTTGAAACTCATCACTTACAAAATTTAAAGAGTGTTTTTTGCAAGCTATTGAGTGCTCTAAGATGCAAGAATCATAACGCTATTAAAGTTGTGGTGCTGTTCTTAACTGGCTTTCTGAATGCTGAGGAAGCACTTGTAACTTAATGAAGGACATTGCAGCTCCTCCAACCAAAACTCCCTGGCCAGCCAAGAAGAAGAAAATGATCTGAAAACACAATGATCAGAAACGAGGGAAGATCGTTTCCAGACTGAACACACAGTTTAAGCTGTGAGAGGCTTTAAGACAGGACTAAACTCTGGTCTCAAAAGGAGACCTTCAGATACCTAATTAATTTTTTCATTTGTTTTATGGCTGTAACAGATGTTGCACTTTTTATAGATTAGTTCATCACGGAGGTGCTAGAGGGAAAAAAATCCCTTCGCTGGATTTTGAATTAGTACACTTAAAATGACAGGGAAAATACATGATTTGTGCACCCAGAATGTGTTCTGCTTTATGATACTGATTTTAATATGCCCTGATTTAAATATAAATAGAGATAAGTTATTTAAATTTATGCTTAGTAGAAGGAAGGATTTCTATTTATTTAGTCATTTTCTATATAAACTGCTGGACTCAAGTGAATATTTTCAGTGACCATGCTGTTTAGATTTTGCATCTATCCATTTCAGTAGGAGAAGCAGATGGTATTGGCTCTGTGCTTAAACACCTTGGTAACAGAGATCAATGAGAAACGAGAAAATACAATCAGGACTTGGATTGGCAATGGTTTCGTCTATCTTTCATCACCATACCTGGACGCTGCAGGCTTAATGAGGCCTCATAGAGAATAGCAACCACGAAGTCCAGCAGTTGGGAGTCCTCCTATACACCTCATAGTAACAGAAGGTGATGGAGAAGGGTCCCCTGTTCCCTTCCTAAAGAACTTGTGTAACTCAGTCTGGATGTGAATCCTTATAAATATTCCTTTGCTAAACACTTCTGAAGCCTCCTCTCATCTGCCCAGTTCATCAGAAATATTGAATCAGATGTGGAATTATAAATCAGCCAGCTTCATCCAGGCAGGCAATTTGGACCAAAAACAACAAAGAGAAATGAATGAGATGGTTCAGAAAATGTGAGCCCTTGGGAAAAGAGGCTAGGCAGAGCAGCAAGGCCAACAAGAAATGAGTAGACAACCCTGGTCTGAAGAGGGAGCGGGTGTACATGTTTCCTTTGGAGCCAAGGAGAGCAGTTGCGTGATCAGACCTGTTCGAGACAGACCACACTCTGTCTTTATGAACTCTCCAGGAACTTCCAGCACTCCCCATGTTTGCTTCTATACAAGTTTGAATTGATTTTTTCTGTAATATATAATTTCTCTTAGATAGCCAAACTATCTTTTATTTAATTTGAACTTTTGAGGAGACTCCATTTACATTTAAGGTGTAAAATACGAGAGGTTCAACATTTTGGATGCTTTAAATCATTTAATTGCATGGAATTAAAAAAGACGTCAGGTAACTCATTTATTATCAGTTACACTTTTAGCATAAATTTGTCTTTGAAGTTGAACAGCAAAGAGAAAAGCCACATTTTCAAAGGAGGAAATGAGTAGAAATATTAGACGGATTTCGCAGGATTTGAATCCAGAATTGTTCAAGGAGGAACCCATCTTCTTTGAAGCATGTTTTTGCATGGAGAATAAAAATACTCTATGTTAATATAAAAATGTGAATGGAGGTCTAGTGCACATGAGGCTTTCTTCCCAAGAATTGATTTTGTGACTTTCTGCAGAATATCCTACATGATTGTAGATGCTTTTTGACTATTGATATGTATTTTCCACTGAATATTGTGGCATAGTGGCATCGAATCAAATAAGCAGAACTTACTTTTCCAACTTCTTGTAAAATACAGGCACAGAAAAATCTTATTCCTGATTTCCGCATGCATTTTTAAATACCGGTGTCTAAAATACTTTAGGAAGTCAATTTCCATTTCACCAATACTTAAGCTTATCATGCTTTATCCACTCATAATAGAATTATAAAATTCATTCATAATAAAATTAATAAAAATTAAGCCAAAGCATTTTTTGAGTATTAAACATGTAAGACAGAGTGTCGACATATGAAAATATGAATGGTTGCAATATTCTTGGAATATAATCTGCATGCAAGTATTTTAGTCTGTGATTAAAGAAGATAGCATCAATTCATTTATGCCTAAGGTAAATAAACCAACCACTGAAATAGAAATATTTGAATGTAAATAAGCTTTTTACTGTATTGTTTGTGTTATGAAACCTCAACCACATGGATAATATAGGCTGGCGTGAGCACACGTGCAAACTAAAGGAAGACAGGCACTTTACACTACAGTATTTGCTAGATTGTCATATACATTTAACAGATGTGCATGCAAGAGTGGCTTTGAACACAACGAATAATAATTTCAAAGGTGAGAGCTCAACTAATTTTGCTTTCCTGTCTACGTATGCATGCTTCTGTCTATCCAGGCTCATAGAATATATGTGTCACATACATGTGTATTTTCCAATTTTGCATTTACACATAATCTTACATTAGGTATCATTTAAACCTATCATTGTCTATGCCTACAATGAATTGATACACTTAAATCGCAGAATGGGGGACTTGTGACTGTTGCAGAAAAAAGCACACTATTGTAATAACATGAGGAAAGGCAGTAGGGAGGAGGGAGAACGGGGAGGGTAGGAGGCGAAATCGCTGAGCCTATGGAGCCACATTAGGAAAAATAAAATAAAAGCAGAAAGATAAAACTGAATGTCTTCTTCTGGAAAACAAATGAGTAGTAAAACATACCTGGCTGGTTTACCGCATATGCAAACATGTTTTATGGATTATTTAGTGAAAAGTCTTCGTTGTTGTTATTTTTACTTTGATTATTATGGGTTTTGCATGTCTATGTACTTGTTCTGTTTTCCATTTCTGTAACACAGAATACTCTCCCTTACAATTTTTTTTTTTGGTAAAATCTAAGATTGTTATAGAAAGTTTGCTTTAAAATAAAGCACCCTTTCCTCATTTAGCTCTATAACGTAAAAATGTACAAATCTAAAAAATTACACAGCCTGTTTACACACCAGGCTTGTATTTTACACAAAGATACATTTTCTTAGCTGATGAAATAAAGCTAATAGTATGAAACATTTTTTTAAAAATTGATTTACTTGAATTTGTCATTTTATTTATCTGTGACCTTGCTGCAATGCTTCTATTTTCAAGAGGTTTCCCCTTTTTTTTTTTAATCCCTGAATAAATATAGGTTGGTTAAAATTGTGGTTATTACAAATGAGTGTATGTGCAATTACTATTTCTTCTCAAACAGTCACAAGCTTCCTGACAGTATGGACATGCCTTTTGTGTTTTATTTGCTTATCAATACATCTAAGGCAGTGATATAATTGGTATATATAATGAATACATATATGCCAATTAATAGTATTTTAGTGAAATGAACGGGGCTGAAACGCCTCCCAGAATGAATAGACAGCCTTTATAAGACTAATTTTTTGAAACCGGTTTCCCTGACATTTGCTTTTTATCAAAGAAGACCATCAGTGGAAAAAGTGACAATTTTCATGAATTTACTATTCACTCGTTCCTCTAGAAAGTGCAGTCTTCTACTTTGATATATTTGATCAAAACAAACCATCTCCACAGCTTGCTGATCTGGAAATTGATGTAGAGAAGGTGTTATGGAAATGTTTGGAAAGTCATTTATCACACTGGCGGAAAGACTGCGGGAGGAAGTTTTCACAGGTTTTCAAGATGAATTGGGAGAAGGCTGAAACACAGACGAGAATGGAGTTCAGGAGCAGCCCGCAGCACCCACTGGGCCCTCTCCAGAGCCAGATCACTCCCTGGCTATCGTCCAATAGGCTATCTGGATAGGAAGAGCAGAAATTCTATTTTATTATAATCTATCAAAGCTTGAAGTCTTATCATTTTATCCTGTAAGAGGTAACTTTCTTTAGGACAAAAATCGTTTTTCAAGTAATATTTCAATTGTCCAGTTCAACAGAAAATAGAGAAACGATCGAAACCGTTCTTTTTTTTTTTAATTTATTTTTATTATTATTATTATTATTTTATTGGAAAGGCTAAAGAGCCTGAGATATGAGAGTTGAGGCTCTAGGTTAAGAGACCAGGAGATGGTGAAATGTGGACGATTACATTGCTGTGGTTTAAGTTGGAGGTTTCCAGGCAAATGTAAAATCACCCCTTTGTTTTACACAAATGAGAAACAACTTGAAAAAAAATGCAGACAATTCTTTGAAGATTTATTTATTTTTATTGGGAAGATTTTTACAGTGAGAGAGGGAGAAACAGAGAAGATCTGTCTGCTATCTCACTCTCCAAGCAGCGACAAGTGTCAGAGCAAGGCTAGTCCAGTGCAAGGAATCTGGAACTTCTCCTGGGTTTTGCACATGGATGCTGGGGCCCAAGGACATGGGCCATCTTCTGCTGTTTTCCTCTGCACCTTAGCAGACAGCAGGATCAGATGTGAAACAGCTGGAACTCAAACCAAATCCCATGTGGTTTGTCAGCACTGCAGTCTGCGGTTCACCTTACTACCCTATGGTGCCACCCCTCACAAAATCATGCATGTAGCACATTAATGTGGTTTCTTCCGTAAATGTCACCTAAAAGTTCTTTTCACAACCACCAAAAAATGTTTACCTGAGATAACTTAAAGAATGTTAAGGTTTTCAGAGCAAAGAGCACAACATGACATTGGCGTCTCCTTTTGCTTGTGTCCACGGAGGATGGACTGCTTTCCGTGGTGTGTTATAACCATTATGCAAATAGTTTCAAGAGAAATAAGTGACACATGGGGAAGACAGAGCAGCAGCATTCCGTTTCTTTAAGCAATCAAAGGCTTCTCTGGCTACTGGAGGATGCCATCAAGTTCCAAGCTTCCTCTCCTCTCTTGCTTTGCAATATTATTTGGTTCAACAAACCGCACATTCTATTCGTGTGCAGTAGCATCCCTATTCGTGTACAGTAGCAGCAAAAATTTCTGTCTCCCAACCATGATGCACCAAAAAGTCTTGATTTGTATTAGATAAACTTAGATTACATCTCTTCTTCAGAACCAATTACTGTGGCAAAATTGAATTTACTTGCCAAGTTTTCAGGTCTTTCTCTTATTAAAAATTTATTTTAATTACTTGAAAGGCAGATAATCTCAGAGAGGAAGACCTACGCACACAGAGCTAGAGAGAGAGAGAGAGAGAGAGAGAGAATGAAGGCTGCTATCTGCTGATTCAGTCCCCAAATGACTACAACAGTTCGGTCTGGGCTAGGATGAAGCCAAAACCCTTGCATTGCACTCAGTTCTCCCACATGATTGGTAGGGGCCCAAGCACTTTGGCCATCCTCTACTGCTTACCTTGGTGTATTATCAGAAAGATGGGTCGGAAGTGCAATACCTGGGTATTATCTCTGAGAATGCTGGTGGATTGATTTGCTACCTAACAATTCCGGCCCTCACATAAATATTTCAATCATGTTTATTTAGAGCAGCTTTCCTCAACTAGATGTGGTTTTTCCATGCTGCCCCACCATAGCCTTCATTTAGGAGATATTTGGCAATAGGGAAGGACACCCTGGTTTGTCCTAGGTTTTGAGAAAGGGGATGTTCCTGGTATCTAGGGTTTAGATCAAGCATGACACTAAATGTCCACGGATACACAGGTAAACTCCGTGCAACAACAGAATGTTTCTGATTCCAAGTATCAGTGATGTCAAAGTTGTGAAATCTTTATTTAGGTGTGTTCTCCTCCATGTCAGGTTGTTTTCATCTGGGTTCACCTCCTAAGCTCCCGGTGAATGTCCCTTCCCACCTTGTTGCTGATGGAGTTCCAGCTGCCACTGAAATTCAGATTACAGCTGGGGTATTGATCACTGCAACACCACACCGTTGTGTCTGCTGCTTTCCTGTGTCTGTCAGTCTCCAGGTGCCCCTCTGCTGCTGTTCTGTCCTCTACCGTTTCCTAAAATGTGCCCTCTCTGCTTCACATTGGCAATGTTTCTGTCTGTTTAAACTAGTCCTTCCCCTATTCTGCATGTTGATTCTCCTCAGGTTGTTAATATACTTTGATTCATGCGTAAGATGTGAGGCAGGAAAGCAGACGTAGGTTAAAAGATTGGCAGAGAAAAGACAACAAAAGACATTTCCTGGCAGACAAAGTATTAGGTTTCAACAAGTATACCACCCATGGCAAGGAACAAGGGCCGGATCTCTTTGGTTTTTTGATAGAGTGGTATCAGGGAGGTTGGACTATATCTGTCACTCAAAATATCCTCCACGATTGATCTTTTAATATGGTTCTGTAGCATTATTGTTTGGGCACGGCTGACTTATATCCTCCTCTAAATTCACATGTTGACATTGTAATGCCAAAGTCCTTCAGAATGAGTGAGTATTAACCTTCAGGAACCTTGCGTGGAGATGAGATCTTTATAGAATAAAGCAAATTAAGATGATTTCACGAGGTGGATCCTAACTCACTGTGAATTCCCTTCTAAACAGAGATAATTTGGGCTGGAAAACACGGAGGAGAAATGCTATGGAGAGGCAGAAGAAAGGTGCTCATCTACCCACAAGCTAAGAAGAACAATACAAGTCACAACCTTTCTTCACATTCCTCGTGGAAATGTGCTGGAATAACCCAGGAATGCTTCAGATCAAGAGGTATTTGAAAGCTTTCGTTTATTCATTCAGTTACCATGAATGTCTTCTATTTTTTAAAAAGATTTGTTTTATTTATTTATTTATTCATTTATTTATGGAAAGGCAGATACACAGAGAGGATGAGAGGCAGAGAGGAAGAACTTCTGTCCATTGATTCACTCTCCAAGCAGCGACTAGAGTTGCGCTGATCTGAAGCCAGGAACCAGGAGCTAATTCCAGGTCTCCCATTTGGGTGCAGGGTCGCAAGACTTTGGGCCATCCTTGACTGACTTCCCAGGCCACCAGCAGGGAGCTGGATGTGAAGTGGGGCTGCCAGGACACAAACCAGTGTCCATATGGATCCTGGTGCATGCAAGATGAGGACTTTAGCCATTAGGGTACCACGCAGGGCCCCAATCGCCTTCTGCTTTTTTAAGCTATCAGACTTACGTAAGTCTGGTAAGTATACCTGATTATTAAAAAAATGCTTACATTAGAGTGACAATGAGTACAGGCCAGCTGGGATAGGCCACCGCAACCACTGGCAAGTGCCAGGACTGTGTGCAAGTAGTTTCAGGCTGGACGAAATCCCCAGGGGTGGCTTAGCCTTCTATCAGCCCATATATTCTTCAGTGGCTTCAGGTCCTCTCAGATATTGTTACTCAGGGCATTGGCCAGAATATGGCTGTATTTTCCATCTTTCACATCTTTCCAGTCATTCAACAACCAGTCTTGGATCTTGTACCGATGCAAATTCTGCATAATGGTGATCACCTGCTCCACCTCACCCTCACTGAGTTCTCCTGCCTCTTGGTGAGATCAATTTCTGCTTTCCTCAGCACCACCTAGGCGCTCCATACCACTGATGGCAGTGGTGCCAGAGGCCATCCTGTGCTGTCCGTCTAGCAAGACATGCCGGAATGTCTCGGAAATCACTTAGAAAGCATGGCCCTGGCAAAAGAGGCCTGCCTCCTGTGAAAGTAGCAAGTCTTTGATACTTTATGTTTTACTGAGCTCGAAGCCCTGCTGCCTTTTCCAAAGTGACAATGTTTCATATTTGGATTCTTCTTGGAGTTTCAAGTGCAGGTGCCATGGGTGGATATGGGTTACTTCTTCACAAACTTTTCGGACATCATTCAGACTCTGTAGGAGCATTATGGAAAGGCCAGGGAACAAAAATAGCCAAGCACACATGATCTGCAGTCATTTTGACACTGTAAACATATGGCCTCATCGGCAGCTGCCTTACATCACTCCTTTGCTCCAGTTATTGATAGCATCGCCAGGACCTGCTTCATCATAACACACAATAGCAAGACCCAGTTGGATGTGTGGCTTGCTGCACATCTGGATTGTTCTATCAGCAGATCAAGTTGGAGGCCAAACAACAGCATCAAGAATCAGACATTGCTGTGCGTGAATGGATTTCTGTGCCAAAAGATTCCATTTTTTCCAGATGTGTGGTGGAAGTGCCTCAAGAACTGAATATAAATTAAGTTATGAATTGTAAAAATTCCTAATTTAGAAAAGTTTCATTTTAAGCCTAGATTCCAGAGCCGTAAATGCTTCAAAATTGGATGCCTTCTTGTTTTTTTTTTTGTTATATAAAATAATAAGAAAAGTTTGTAATTTATTTTTATTTTAGATTTTAAATCTGATCACGATTAGTTGAAAAGCTATGGAATTATTATTTAAAAGCTTAAAATTACTGAATGTATTGTATGCTACACCCAGTGTTAAAAAAAAGTGCTTGGAATAAACCCATAAAAACTTTTACAAAAAGCTAAAAAAAAAAAAATGGTGGGCAGATTACAGATAGTTAACCCATTTGGTAAGCTGAGCCAAAATGTGGTAAATAATTTTTCTATGCTCAAGCACCTTTAGAACAACAGTATTTGTTTTTAGTTGAGTTTCTTAAATCCAAAACCCAAGCTTTTAAATATTAAAGAATAGCAGCAAGGTGATGCCATGGGTTATGCCATTGCTGTTGAAGCAGGCATCCTGGGTTGGAGCAGGCTTCCTGGGTTGGAGCCTGGTTTTGATTCTGGTTACTCCAAAGCTTACACAATTTCTTGCTTTTATACCTGGGAAGGCATTGAAGGATGGCCCTATCACTTGGGACCTGGTGTCCATGTGGGGCACCTGGAGAAGTTCCTGGTGTCTGGATTTGGCCTGGCCCAGACTTAGCTGTGGTGGCCATTTGGGGAGTAAACAAGGAAATGCAAGATCTCTGTGTTTCCTCCACCTCTGTTGCTCTGCCTTTCAAAAAAAAAAAAAAACAGTAAAGATGATTTAATTTGCAAAGCACCCATGGGCTTCCCTTTCTTTTTCTGTCTCATCTTCCTTCTTCCTTTTATTTTTCTTTTTCTACTTCACACATAGAGAAATGTTAAAATTGCAAAATATCTTGACTACAGTGCCACTGTTAAAAATAGGCATGCTACATTTTAGAAGTGAAAGTAATAATAACTAAACCAGCCACTGGAGGATGGGAGATACTGTAATTCCAGGTAAGCTTGTATCTCGTAAGGAAAATCAGTGAGAGAAGTGGATGAATGAGCATTTTGTCTCAGGCATTGCTTGAGTGCTTAAGTAAGTTTGGTAGTTATCAATCTCAACTGCTGATGGCATCTAGCCAACATCTAAGGTAATTATTTTCCATTTAATTCTTTCTCTTATTTGAGACAGAAGGAGGAAAGAGAGAGAGAGAGGAGACACATCTACTGAATCACCCTTTATATCTGCAGCACAGGCAGCTAGTTGCAGTGGGCCAATTCAAAACCATCAGCTATGTTCTCAGTCTAGGCATCCTAAATGAATCTGTTGCCAGGTACCCAACTATTTGAGCCATTTGGTGCTGCCTTCCAGGATTCATTCCAGGAGGAAGTCTGAATTGGCAGCTGGAACCAAGAGTTGAACACAGGGACTCATATGTGGGATGCGAGTACCTTACTGGTCATCTTTTTGCATTAGACCAATGCCTACCCATTTCTTTTTTGGCTATTACTTTTTATGTTTATTCATGCATCTCTCACATACACATATCAATGTATAATCCTGTACTCAGTTGTGAACATTTCTTCATTTTAAAGAAAATGAGAAGGCGTGAAATTGTCTTTCAGTTAAAAAGGGTCGATGTTTATGATTCCTTCTGCAGGAAAGAACATCACTAAAAAGAGTCATCATTACAGATTTATAAATAAGTCTGAATTATCCTTTGAAAATTGAGTCAAAAACTGGTTATCATATCGTTTACATAGTTATTTTGTTGGAGGCTATATCGAAAACCTATGAATGATGGGTGACTTGTTGGTTTTGAATTTTGCCCTTGGAAGAGGGTTAGCTACATACAAACACACCATCATGGCACAATTCTCCAAGAAGAAGAACGGTTCTGATAAAATACAGCTACTAAATCATAAGAAGCAGAGAAATCTACGCTTCCTCTTCCCCAGCCACTGCCACTAAATGACAGATGCTCTAAGTACAAAGGTGATCAACTTAAGCTTTCAGAATGTCGATATTCATGACTGTAGCTTTTGCATTTTCAGGATATGATTATTCTTTCCAAATGAATTGGAAAACAGGCTAAAATATTTTACTTTTACATAGCAGTTGTCAGATTGAATTTGCCTAGTTTTGTTCCTGAAGTGTATGCATTTTCCTAACATCCGCAGTTGAGTCACTGTGTGTCAGTTCATAATGTCATGTTTTAAGACCAAACAAATCTTTGCGTTAGTGCTACTCTTCAGTTGCCAAACTGGCCTTTGATTGTTGACTAGTGTCCGTGACAGAGATGTAAAGCGGGCAGTGTGTTTGTTGTACGCTTTGATTAGGAAATACATACACTGTTACAATGCTTACTTTGAGAGGAAAGAGAAAGAACCCAGAAACCACTATTCTCTTACAATCACAAATCAGTTAAGATAGGAGTCAGTTGACCCAGAAACATGACCATGCACCATTCTTTTCATAAAGTAGCAACATCGAAAATATGTGCAGGTCCTAGACAGATGTCTCAGAACGTTACTGTGCTTCCTTCCAAAAAAACCAGAAACACATTTTATTAGAATAAAATGTTCCTTCCCTTAAAAGAACACAAAAAGGGAAGCATTCGGTATAATTAGCTAGCATAAGATTTTCTTTTTCTCAAGCATGTATTTCGTATTTCAAAATTATAATTAATTTTCATGAGGGAAGTCACATTTTCACACTGACTACCAGTAGCCATATTTTCCAATTAGATGGGTAATGAGTTCGGGAGCACTGACCCAGAAAATGGACAGAAGACCCTGACCGTACTAATGTTCACTGCATTTTGGTATTTTGAAAAAAGAAAAATAGAAGATTCTGCACCTAATGATGACAGATATGTGCTGTTAATTAATCAAATTTCCTCAAAATAGAGTTCAGCAGGTGGAAACAATTACCAGTTAATTGTCTGCTGTTTATGACTCTTTGGAGATAAAAATACGACTACCACACTCATTTTACTTATGTGTTAAAAACTGCTAACAAATAAATCAGAAGCACAGATGTTATCATGGTAACAATATTTGTGTTTACTTCCTGTGGCAACACAAACAGCATAAAACAATTTCCTCTTGTATTAAAAGATTAGTTAGCCAGGTGTAGGAATGTACCTTTAATAAAATTTATTTTTCTTTTGTTTAAGAGTCTGATACAAAATAAAGAAGGGATCTTTCAGAGAAAAAGAAAATAATGCAAGCATCAATTTTAACAAGAAGTATATGGGGATTTTGAAGTTCAATGTTTTGAGAAGTAGGCTTTTTAGGAATGCAATTTTATTTCCTGTGTCTAATTTCTTCGTAGGCAAATGAGATTTTCTGCCTGCGTGCTTTTGGCATTCTCGTTTGTGAAATGACGACGTAACAGTAGCAATCACTAGGCACAACGCACGGGGATAATCCTTGACATTTCATCACATCATCTTTGGGCCCCGTGTGATGGTTCAGTGGCTAAATCCTTACCTTCCAAACACCAGCATCCCATATGAGCGCTGGTTTGCATTCCAGCTATTCCACTTCCCATCCAGTTCCCTGCTTCTGGCCTGGGAGCAGCAGAGGATGGCCAAAACCCTTGGGATCATGCATCCACATAGGAGACCCAGGAGAAGCTCTTGACTCCTGGCTTCGGGAACAGCTCCCTGAAGCCAAGAACAATGAAGAGTGAACCAGCAGATGGAAGTTCTTTCTCTCATCTCTTCTTCTCTCTCTAAAATCTGTCTTTCCAATTAAAATTTTTAAAAGTCTTTAAAAACAGGACCCAGCACAGTAGCCTAGTGGCTAAAGTCCTCACCTTGTGCGTGCCAGGATCCCATGTGGGTGCCGGTTCTGATCCTGGTGACCCTGCTTCCAGTCCAGCTGCCTGCTTGTAGCTTGAGAAATCAGTCGAGAACAGATCTTCCTCTCTGTCTCTCCTCCCTGTATATCCGCCTTTCCAATAAAAAAATAATAAAAATAAATCTTTAAAAAAAATCTCAAAAAAAAATCACCCTTTTTGTTGCTATTACTTACAAGTACTACCGCATAATTACTCCTATAGTTACAGGTAATGTTTTAAATATGTCAGTTGACTAAACTCTTAATTATACTCTGAGCATTTAAATATTTAAAATCAAAATTTAAATGATGTTTTTTTAATTAGCATTTTCCAAGGAAATGAATCTGAGACACATCAAAACATATGCGAACTATATACAAGGTGCAAAACTACTTCAGAAAGTTCAGGAAAAGAGTGAATTAAAAGAGAAGTTTATTTGCATGCAAAAAAAAAAACCCTTTGTGATCTACATGTAACGTTTTCATGATATGTGTTTTCCACACGCCTTCGAAGTCTCCACATGTGTATAAATGCACAGCCCGGCATGTATTTACACACACAGATGTCGTCCGCAGGAGAATATTCTTGAATATTCCTGCCTCTTTTTTAATGTTAATGTTTTTAATGTTAAAAATGAGTATCACCTACTGCTTTCTAAGACAAATACAATATGCATCATTTCCAGTTCTTGGTACAATTATTGAATTTGTCAGGTACAAATTTCTCTGACACGTGTATTAGATAAATCATTTGACACACAAGGATACAGGAATATATGAAGCTTATCATTAGACTGTTGAATGCCTAGTGAGAAAAGCAAGTGGCATGCTTTCTTCTTTCTGTGCTGTAATTTGCAACTGACACACATGTGAACTTCCATACACACACACACGTACACACACACACACACACACACGTGCTGGGAGAAAAAAAGGAGAAGGAAGTGATAAAAGAGAAGAGAGAAAGTTTAAAATGCACAATTTTTGATAGTTGCATTTATAGGAAAAAGATGCAGAGAGGTAAAACAGTTATTCTCTATTTTTTAAAGCTCTAATCCCATTCGTTTCTCCATGAAAATCAATGAGCAGTATATATTATCAACATCATTCTCCGTATAAATCTTCACGACTTATGAAATGTGATTATTTTATCATACCAAATATAAAACAATGCTTCACACTAATAATAAGCCATATAAAACTATTAGCATGTCTGTAGCTGTATCTAAATTTGTAAGTAAAAGCCTTTCTTGACATTATCATCAAAAAAGAGAATAAATTTCAAAACAAGTTATATTTATCCTTAATGGTTTAATCATTTATTTTTTTAAAATTTGAGATAGTCAAAATGTCCTGCTTGAGATTCAGGTGTAAACTCCACGACTTGATCTCAGTGAAAGGAATTTAGCTATAATGGTTGATATATCTGCTGATCTTTTGGGTACATATAACAGAATCCCGAACTTTTCTGAGTTAAATCTTTATATCCTTCAGGTTATTAATGTGTTGTTATTCCAAATAACTTCATATGTTTTGTGAACAATAAAATATTTCTATGTGTATATGTATGAATGATAGATGTATCTATCACATCTGAATATATTTTTATGATAACTCCCTCAGTAAAATATACATTTTCATGTATATCTGTTTAATCATCTGCTTGTATAAAATTTAAAAGTCATACCAGCTGAATATAGTCTGCATAGTTGTAACGTGGAGGCCTCTGCTCTTAGCCATTCAAGTTTGTTTTCAATACATTGGAATGAATCGATGTGCATTTTTGAAGAACTAGATTAATTCCCCCTTTGATCGATTCTAATTGTTACTAGTATTAGGGCTTTTCTTACACATGGCCATGGAAACTTACCGATATTGATTGGCGATTCAGACCAGAAATCCGAACAGAAAAGTCCTATACTTGCCTCCCCCACAGAGAAGCAACAGAACAACAAAGGAAGGACCAGAGGGAAAACTTCAGTAAAGCAACAGTGGGAATTGTGAGCAGTGAAGTGTGGGGATGCCTGCAGAGAGAGAACAAAGCATGCTGCAGTTTCCACCCTGGGTCCCAGCTGGGCTGGGCTGGGCTGGGGTGCTCCTTTTTTGCTGGGAGAAGGGAAGCAGAAAACTTCAGGACCCCCACTGCTATTGCAGACCAGCAGCTCCAGCTCCGGAGGATCTGCAGTCCTCCTCGACTTTTGCCCAGTCTGCAAAGCTCACCGATGTATAAACAACTGTTTCGCTTCCAATAAGGAAACGACCATGCCTCCCCAACACAGCCCCGGACCCACGTCACTGTAAGCAGCTACTGCCCGGCTCCATTCTGTCTTAGGGAACAGTAGGTATTTGTTATCAGCCAAACCACCAGGCAACCTCAACGCTGCAACCAGGGTGTTTTCCAAGCCTAGCAAGGGCTCCTCTGCATTCTGCAGCTGTGAAATGCTGACTACTAGCCCGAGAGAGTCTGTGTGACTTCTGTGTGAGCCAGGAAAGTCGCACTGTGGTTCCTAGCATCAGGCAGCACCTGCAGTCAACACCCAAGTCCAGAGGAGCAGACCCGAGGCAGTCCCTCTCTGTATCTGTTAGCACAGGGCGACAAAGGCCCAGGACACAAGCCTTTGCACGCACTGTGGGATCTAGGGGCAGTGCCTTTTGGGTACCGCAGTTCTGGGATCTTGGTTATTGGTGCTGCATTCTTTGGAGAAAAGCATACTCGGAGATGGGAGCTGGCAGAACCACGTGCTGGGATTCAGGGAGGTGGCTGCCAATCCACAGGCCCCAGCAGAACCTGTCCTTTCGCTGCAGGCCCTGGGGCAGGACACCACTGCAGCAACGCACAGCTCTGAGTCAGTGACTATAATCTAGTCCCAGGGACACTTGCGCTCACCCCAATGGGCTTTATAAATGCTCACTCCCTGGTAGGCATTAAAGAGCTACCAGACCACTGATTGCAGAGCAAAGTCCCCAGCATAAGCTAAGTGTGAAACACCAGATCTGGTTAAGGTCTTGCCTGTGACCCACCCCCCTGGGGCTGTGATGGCTGCCTCGTGAATTCTGGAGAAGGCCTGTGCTTGCCTTGGGCATCAGATCCAGAAAGGCTAGCACTGCCTATTGCTCTCATATGTGCGAGCTGATAGCAGAGAACTTAATCTGCTCTCAGAATAATCATGACTAGAGGCTGGGGGAGGAAATATGTATGTAGAAATTGAGAGTTTGAATAGAACCAAATCAGAATTAAAGGAGTAAGTTCCTTGTTTGAGATTATAGTTTGCAACAAGCTAGCAGATACTGTATGAACAAATATTAGAAAGACACTCCATACCTCCCATCATGAAATAATGTCAAAGGAAAAATGTTGGTTCTCTGATTTTATCAGTACACATTGTATACACATAAATATGTGATATCAGGGCTAGCGTAATTTTTGCTAACAAAGTAGAACATAAAAATGGGACCATCATGTGCCTGCAAAATGACAAACAAAATTCAGGTTTCATGTAACATATTTTATTCCCTATCATTATCTTTCATTTATAGCAAAGAAAATAATATAGTTAATGCAGAATAAAATTAAATAGTGCTAGTAGTCAATAAGAAAATGCCTAGCAAGTTCATTATTACCCAACTTTGGTTCCCTCAAATGACTCCCAAATCTTTCACATATATTTTGCTAATTCTTACTTTCATATTTGAAAGGAGTGCCTGAAATGATAATGAGTTGAGAATTTTGTCTATTAACTCTGAACTGTCTTTTAAAGTAGTGGATAATTCATCTCTTTTACACTTGCTCCACCAAAATGCATTTTTTCCATCTCTCCATAGCTTCTCATTTAGTGTTTCCTATTACAATATTTGGTTAGATTAATAGTATCTATACCATTCTTTGGTTACCATGGAATGCTTTTCCTGCACACTTAGACACAGTTCCAAACATCTCCAGTCTCTCTCTCCCTCTATGTCTTTCTGGCTTCTTTCTCAAATGAGGACATTTTCCTCCTTTGCAGTGTATCCTTTTACTCCAAGGTGGGTCGAGAGCACAGTGTTTGGAGTGCACAGTGTTTGGGGTGCACAGTTGCTCTCCTAGGCTGTCCAGTTAGCAATCACCTCAATTGGATCTAGTTCTCTTGATAACTGTCTTCCAGGTTCTTAAACTTCTTTTGTTTGCAGAATTATACCTTCTAGAATTTTCTTGACATAGAAAGCATTTAGGATAAGCTTTTAAAAGTTGCTCTGTGTATAAAAATGTTTTGATGTTGACATATTTTATTCACAGTTTGGCTAGGTATATTGTCACCCTCCTGACCTTTTTTAAAAAGTCTATTATTTCTGGCTTCCAGTTTTGTTCTCGAAAAGTTGAATCGCCTCCTGAATTCTTCACTTTTTGACACTTACTTCCAATTTGCATTCTACCCTTGAAACTCAATATCATTTACAAATCATACAGTGCCTTTGTGAGAAATCTTCATTCAAATGGGTTGTTAACATTTAGAGACTTGAAACTTCAATCTGTGGAAATCATCTGCATTATTCATTAAAATTCTTGTTATTGGAATGTAAGTGGTGGTGCAATGAGCTAAATGAGCCTGGGATCATGTTCTGCCTTCAGATCTAGTTTCCTGCTAATGTGCCTAAATACACAAAAAGTTTGTGGCAGAACAATGTTACAAATTAGTTTAGAAGTGGTCATTTGGACCAGCAGTTGTCATGTACCAGTTAGGAAGTTCATATCTCACATCTGACTTTAGTCCCCAGCTTTGGGTCCTCACTCCAGCTTCTTGGTAATGTGTACTTTGGAAAGTTGCAGATGTTTGGTGGCTATTGTACCAGATCATCTACCACCCATGTGATAGACTTTACAGACCTGGCTCATGTTTTAGCTTGGACCGGTTTTGGCTGTTGCAGATGTTTGGAAAGTGAATGAGCAGGTGGAAGATTCCTCCACCTCTCCCTCCCACTGTCTGTCAAACAAGTACAAATGAACACATGAAACACCATGTTAGTCAAACATGGTTTCTCTGGATGAATTCTCCAAGTGCCGAACCTTTGTCTCCCTGGGTCTCAGCTCTTTTTATTTGTTAAATGCAGATGCTTGTTTTTCATTTGAAATGGTATGATTTGGCAGGAATTGTGGGTTTCGTTTTTGTTATTTTAATGGAACATTTTTGAGTCACAGATGCTATAGGACGGGTCTTCAACAAGTTGGTGAAAAATATGCATTATGGAAAATGTGCATGAGTTTCCTTTTTGTGGAAAAATAAACTTACATTTTCAAAATATTTTTGTTCTTTTGAGAGGCTGAGAGGAAGACACATTGATAGAGCTGTCAATCACTCAATTACTGGTTCACTTCCTCACTACCGAGGATGTCCTAGGCTAGGCTGGGCTGAAGCTGAGGGTCTGGGGCTTCATGTCAGCCTTCTACGTGGGTTTAAGGAACTCAGTGTGTTGATCCATCCTGCTGCCTCCCAGAGTCCATCTTAACAGGCAGCTGACATTTACAGAGCTGGATATCAAATACAGATACTTCAATGCGAACATTCTAACTGGCTGTTTAATTGCTATGCCAAATGCCCATTCCTAAATTTATTAATTTTATTTTGCACAAAGTTTTGGAAGTATATTTATATTTTTGAAAAAGATGCTTTTCTTTCTGGTTTCTTTCCCCCTGTTCATTTGTATCTCTGTCACTTTGGAAACCTTCTTGAAGTGATCCAGGCTTGCTAGCTATCCGTAACATTGAAGACAGATTCATGAAAAAGATGTTTGATGAATATTTGTGTGAAGATGTGTGTGGGATGCTCTATATAAAACAGTTTTTGTTCTTTAAATTTTTCCAAAACAATAGCATCTTGTGTAACACTTTCTTCCATTTGCCCAGAGGAAAACCTTTGTGTACCTGCTGTTCCCTGCGTGAGAGCAGGCATTGTTTGAAGGAGCAGCTCATTTTAACTCATTCTGTCTGCCCTTTCTTCTCTCTGACATTGACCCCTGCTCCCAGGTGGCCCCAATTTCACATTCTACCAGGCTTTATTTTCTCACATAAAAACAAAAGAGAGAAAGACCTCTGGTTTGCGGCAAAGCTGAGCAGGAGCTGGTCAGCCTGCTCCGGGGTTCGGGGTTCACTTGCAGTGGGAGAGCCAGGAGGCAGATCTTTCCGGAGCTTCTGATTCTTCCCCATGTTGCCATGTCTGTGAGTCACTTCTGCTTTTTGCGTACACTGTGACCTTCACGCCCGTAGCCTGTCCACGATTTTATGGGCAGAGTCAATATTCTTCCTCTTTATTTTCAATTTCTTGTTCTCCATCAAGGCACGTGAGATTCCCATCGGTGATTTCACCCTCCAAAAATTATTGATTCTCTTATTAATTATAGTCATGTTTTTTATTCTTTTGGCTCTTCTGTGTATGGGCCAAGTGCTGAAGCTTGGTCAATCACCTGGTTTGGCTCCATGGGAACACCCTGATTCTTTAGATCCAGCTACTGAATTGTGCTGCTCTTGACATTTGGCTAAATTAGAATCTTCTTGAATGTGTGAGACGTCATTTACCTTCCAACCTGAGTTCACCTTACGTAGGCAGGTTTTGTTGATCCCGTCTACATTGTTATCCATTGTCTGCCATAAGTTTTAAAAGCTCATTTTATGTAGATTTCTTTGAAAGAGAGGGACAGAGATCACCCATCCTGCCAAATCATACCATCCCTCGAGTTACTCCCCCAATGGTTAGGGATCGGAAGCCTGGAGCCCAGAGCTCAGTTCAAGCAGAAGTTTCATTAATTTGTTTTTCATTTTTAAAGTGAGAATACGGTCTTTGTACTCAGAGTCTTCACTGGGAGTGAATGAGATACTGCACAGAAAGCATTTAGCCTGAGAGTTCCGTAACTATGATTGACTTATGCATACCCCCAAGTCCACAAATTCTAACGTTTCTGCTCTTGCTCTAATGGTCCCAAGCAAGCTTCCTTCAGCTCCCTCAATCTGTACATCTATGAGTCTCAGAACGCAAAATTCATTATTGTTTAGTCAATACGGATCATGCAGTGTTGTGCCGTTTCACGTACAAAAGGTCGCATTATCCAAAGAGTTCAAGTTGGAGTTGAAGCCTACACATTTACAGTTCTCTAGTTTACTTCATCCTTACAATGCGATCAATTTAGATTTCAAACTCATATTACATTACAACGTTGATTTTGTAAAAGACATTTGTGGGGCCCGGCACGGTAGCCTGGTGGCTAAAGTCCTCACCTTGCATGCGCCAGGATCCCATTAGATGCTGGTTCTAATCCTGGCGATCCTGCTTCCCATCCAGCTCCCTGCTTGTGGCCTGGAAAAGAAGTGAAGGACAGCCCAAAGCTTTGTGACCTTGCACCCGTGTGGAGACCTGAAGAGGCTCCTGGCATCAGATCAGTGCAGCTCCGGCCGCTGTGGCCGCTTAGAGAGTGAATCATCGGACGGAAGATCTTCCTCTCTGTCTCTTCTCTCTGTATATCTGCCTTTTCAATAAAAATAAATAAGTCTTTAAAAAAAAAGAAGACATTCATGATAAATGAATAAATAAAATAATGCCATATCTATGCTTTCAAACACCTCTGAAACACCTCTTCTTCCAGAATGCCTTTCTATAACTAATTTTAGTTGGTTTTGACTCATTCACTATCAAATGCATTTCTGCTTTATTGATTGCAACATACCTATTACAATATGGCTTACTGTAAGTATGTGGTCCAATGCTTCTAATAAATGTGATAAGTTACACAGGTGTTACCACAAACTAGTTTTAGAACATTTTTATTATTCCAAATCCTTTAGCAACTTGTTGTTTCCACCCCTGCCCTTGGCCACCCCTGCTATGCTTTCTCTAAGCAGATTTTCCTTTTCTATGCATTCTGTTTATATTACTGATTCCTGCAGTAAGTGGGACCTTATGGCTGATGCCTATCAGGTTTCTGATTACTTCGATGTTTTTCCATAAAGAAGCATGGATCAGCACTGTCCATTAACTGCAAGCTGCCTTTCCCATTGTGTAAGTCTGTCATACCCTTCTGGTCCAGTCCCTGACTGGTTGAAGTTTGAGTTTCTTTCACTCTTTCACTGCAATTAACATTCCTTGCAGAGGTATGCTTTTGTTTCTTCTGGGTGGGACTCTTGGCAGTGCCTGGGAGATTTTGGACCTCTCTTCCCTATTTCATGCATCGTCTATTTTATATGAATGGGTCCATCTCTACCCATGAGTGTTTTTGCATCCCTCTTTGGACCTACTTTTTTAATATAATGTGTTCTTTGGTTAGCTTATCAACCTTGAAAATAAAATTTGTTTCTACTTGAGTGATTGAACTAATTTATCCTCAGCCTCTCTCTTGCATGCTTCCTCCAGTTTTGAAGAACATTGGTTATACTTAGTAAGCCTAAAATTTTTGATTATACATTTTTCATATTGTATTATTTTTAAAAGAATCAACATTTATTTTTAGAATAATGCATACTAATTGTTCATATCTCTGAAGAATAATGTGATATTGTAATTTATGCAAATGTGTTTAATAATCAAACCAGGAGGAGAATCACTGTATCATCACCTTAAACTTTTATCATTGTCATAATAAAAAGAAAGATAAAAGAACATTTTATAAAATATATTTGTACGAGCATATCTTTAATAGTGTGGTTAGCTCTCCTAAGGAAATAATATTCACACAGGATCTAAAACTAAGCCTTTGGCATAATTTCTTTCAACTTTCAAGCCATTCATGTTCAATTTATATTTCATCCTTCACTCTCATTTACAAAGTGTTCCCAAGAGGCAAGAAGTGAATAAACATTTACCGATATCATCCCATTTGTGGCAAGGAAATTTTCTTAAAAATTTGTTTGCCTTTCATTTGATGATTTCTTTTTTATATTTTTGGAAGGAGAAAAAAGTTGTGCCTCAAAAAAAAATTGTAAGTGTCAAGACCTTTGTTCTTGTCTAAATATGAAAGTGAAAAAGTAAATCATTTAAGAAGGCAATTGTGTGCAAATTCAATGTTAGTGAAGTTGGAAGCATCCATTATATAAAAATAAAGCATACCTGGTTGGAGTGTTTGAAAGCTTGTAATTTCATCTTTAGGTCCCCACTTATAATTTATGACTTCAGTAACCTCAATGGGAATTACAGCTTACGGAGCACATGGTGCATTTTATTTTCTATTCTTAAAACTTGCGGAGCAAAGGAGAGCTAATCATGGTAAGAAAGCCACGGTTCTTAGACCAATGCTGGGAAATGAAATTTCTAGGTACGCTATGTAATAAAAGAACCTATGTAATATTTTTTGGTCTAATGTCTTTTTTTTTTCTATTTCTTATTTTCTTTATTCATCAACCTCAAGATGAAATTCAAAGGGGTACATTTTGATTGGCAGGCATTGTACCATTGTGACTGAAGAGAGAACGGCAACACATCCTGCATTTTGTACCACCAAATTAGATCCCATAAATCCAGCTGATTTTACACTTTTTTGTAAATGCTCTTGTGAGTTAAATATGAAGAATAGCTACTCTTTAGAAAGAGGGACGGAAGAACATTGGTTCTAGTGATGTTTTCCTAGAGATAGTTGATTTTTTAGCTTGGGACTTTAGCACAACTGGGGACTCACAGCTCTGGCCAACCTGGTCTGTGCCGTCAGCCCTTGGCTCCAACATCATGGCAAGACACAAGCCTGAAATGGCCAAGAACACAACCTCTGGGGCCTCTTCGCCCCTGGAAGAATCTCAGCGGATCCAGCCCAGCCTACATGCTGCCCGTGGTCCCCCAGGAAGAGACCTTCACTCCACACTGGAGCAGCCTGGCACTTCGTCCACCCAACGCAGTGCTCACAGACCAGGGTCAACCTGCCATGGTCTGATGCTGGAAGACTTGGCTGGCCCCAGAGCCCCCGTTGGGAGTTTCGCCAGCAAAAGCCTCAGCTGTTTCACTCCGAAGAGTTGAGCCCGTGATAACGATTACGAAGATGACAGTTCAAACGCTGGGGCCTCCACGGAAGGACGTGGAACCCCCAGTTTAGCTACCTGCCTTACCTGCAGTTGGAAGACCCACCACTGGCCCCAGATCCTGCTCTGCAGCCCCTTGTGACCCCACCACCATCCAGCCTGTTATTCCCTCGCCTCAGTCCCTGGAGCGTGACGGCTCTCTGGTTCCGTTAGCTCCAAGCAGGAAAGCTTTGTTAACATCTTCCTCACATTCAGCGAAACATTAAGGTCCCGAGCCTCACTTTCCCCATGAAGTTGGAGCTGAAGAGCATCATCTCAGAGGAGGAGCAGGTGGCACGATGGATGGCTCTGCAGGCTGTCAGTCCCTGACCCCATATCCGCCAGTGGCAGGTGCAGGCCTACACTACCCCGGTGCCTCTCCCTAAGTTCTGGCCACTCCTGCTGGATCTGGAATCCCACAGCCCATCTGGGATCTGCACCTGCTTCTGCCCCGCCCACCTCCACCTCCACCAAACTGGCCACAGCCTCCACTGTCCACTGTTGGAGGTGGGAGATGGCCCATGCGACACGACAGCCCCCACAACACCTCCTCTCCCCGCCCCAAGTCCCGTGTCCAGAAAGAGGTCTTCTCTCTTGGAGGAGTGGTAGCGTCCCGTCCCCCACTACGTGTTATGCATCCGCTGCTTCTTCGTCCTCCTTCTTCCAGCCAGCAAAACTAGACTGGGCCCGACCCAGAGAAGATGCCCAGAGCCTCAAAAGACAGGGGGCTTTCTGATCCCCAGACCAAGACCGTTGGAAAGGTTTTAGGGTTCAGAATCCAGAGACACCAGTTGACCTCAGCTAAACCTGACACCAAGGGACCCATCCCGGCCAATCGATTGAACAAGAAAGAGTTTAGGGCCCGGCTTGATGGCTCAATGGTTAGATCCTCACCTTGCACGCATCTGGAATCCCATATGGGTGCCGGTTTGTTTCGCAGCTGCTCCACTTCCCATCCAGCTTCCTGCTTGTGGCCTGGGAAAACAGTGGAGGATGCATTCACCTGGGAAACCCGGAACAAGCTCCTGGCTTTGGATTGGCTCAGCTCCAGCCATTGCAAACACCTGGAGAATGAAGCAGACGGAACCTCTTTCTGTCCATTTCCTTTTCTCTCTGTACATCTGCCTTTCCAATAAAAATAATAAATATATATATTTTTAAAAAGTTTGGCTTGGAAGAAATTTACATGAACAACAATTGCCAATGACCTACAACTTCGAAGACTTTCACGATCATTTCCGAAGAAGCTGGAGAGCACAATGGGACTCAGGTTTTCAGCAGCTCTAAGAAGCTCCAGCTGGCCGGGGAAGTCCATCATGGCAACCCTCCCGGGCGGGTTCCAAGTGATGACCAGACCAGATGTGGAATCCCTGTTGCAACATCGACTGGGGGAGCTCAATTCTTGCTTCGAGGGAAGCAGAGGAGGGAAAGCGGTCACGAGCGACCTGAGGGGTTCCGTGTGCACCTGTCCGTCTGCCCCAGAGGGAGAGAGGGAAAAGTCTGTAGGCTCCTTTGTGCTTCTAGTAAGTTTTCCATCTGTTTCCATATGCTTCTGAGGGGGAAAAAAAAAGAAAGAAAGAAAAGAGACAAACTATATTTCTCCATGCAAAAACTCTAGATGTTAGAATTTTGCATATTTTCAACATAAGGAAATGCTAAATATTTGAGGTAAATGATTTCTACCTTAATTGTACATTATGTAGTGTAAACATGTATGTTGAAACATTGCATATATAGGTACATCTTGTATACCTGCTGGAATTCTTAATGAAAACTAAACACAGTATCATTTATTTGAAATAGCCGTAAATTTAAATATTTCAAAATAGCAATATGACTTACTGAGATAAACTCGTTGTTCTTCCAATGTTCATGGAAAATATACACGATGTAAACTTTGCAAGAATTTGAAATATTTTTGCACATTTGAAATACTATAACAAAGGTATCTTTTAAATTCTTTTTTTTCATAATATAAGCTTGTAATACATTCGTTCAGTGCAGTTGAATAATCTATCATACATAATCATCTTAAGTGGATCTAACTATAAAAATTTCCTCTGAAAGGTGAAATGGAATACAAAGCCGAATATGCAGGATGGTTATGTTTACAGAAATAGTGGAGGAGAAATTGACAAAAATGTAAACTGTGGTTTTAACTCGGGTTTGGATTATTGCTCATTTGCTTTATTTGTGAGCCAGATTTGTGTATTCTGTTTGACGTATTCATAGATGTCATCATTTTTTCTAAACATGAAACAACCATGTGTGTCCTTATTTGTTTAACTGATTGGAGGTTGATTTTGAAAGCCTGTTCTGCTGATTAACTCTCAGGGGGATTGCACTGCTGCTTCTGGTCACTTTTAGAGATTAAAATGCCTGCCCAAATCTAATAGCTTAGGCGTCCCTGACTTCATTCATTCCCAGTCACTGCACTGCCTGCTCGGTCTGCAGTTGGAGCGGATGGAGGCGGGTATTGAAAGCAGCTGAGAGGTGTTCCCCTTCCGACTGCAGCTGCATCTCAGGACGTATCCCTCTGGATGCCAGTGACGACTAGATGCAGTGTCTTTCATCTGGAGACTGACAGATTTCTCAAGTGATGCTGCACTGAACATCCGACGCCTCTCTTTTCGGAGGGAATGAAGTAAACTCTAATTCACCGATCATAACCCAACGAGATTTAACATTTCGAGGCTTACTTCCAGAATCCCCACGCTGAAGCCATCAGCCCACGCTCCTGTGGCCAACCCATTCTACAAAAATAGGATAAACTTGGGGGATTTCTCTGAGCCAGTTTGTATCCCAGGAAAATATTTCTAAGCTTTAATTCTCTTTTCTTTTTTTCCATGTAATACGCTGTTTGTGACTTGATGTGGCCTCAACTCAACCCGGCCGACTTGGTTCCATACATTCTCTTGCCCTGCGTCTACAGCTTACCAGACCAAAGTGGTAAGTTACTGTTTACCACCATTTACAGTGGTAAAGTTACTCTTTACTATGCAATGCCACCGCTTATAATTCATAAGCTGCCTCTCTCCTTCGCCTTGTTTTCTCACTCTCGTTCCTCAGGGTTGCTGATAATGAAATGAATTGGACTCATTACTGCCTTCAAAAAAATTGTACTGTAAATTAGGAAACTTGACTGGAGGTATAAAATACTTTTTAGCAAAACATGTAAGAACTCATAAATAAAGATTTCCTTATTTCCCTTGATATTTAATTTTACTTCCCGTGGAACCGATGGAGCTTAAATATTAACATTCATTAAAAGTTAGGTTTGGGCCTGGTGCGGTGGCATAGCAGCTAAAGTCCTCACCTGACACACGCCGGGAGCCCATATGGGCAGCAGTTCTAATCCTAGTGGCCCCGCTTCCCATCCAGCTCCCTGCTTGTGGCCTGCCAAAGCAGTCGAGGACGGCCCAAAGCCTTGGGACCCTGCACCCGCGTGGGAGATCCAGAAGAAGCTCCAGGTTCCTGGCTTCGGATTGGATGAGCTCCAGCAGTTGCAGCCACTTAGGGAGTGAATCAACAGATGGACGGTCTTCCTCTCTATCACTCCTCTTTTTTGTATATCTGACTTTCCAATAAAAATAAATAAATACATATTTTTTTAAATTAAGTTTAAATATTATATGATTTGGTAATTTAGAGAAACAGAATCTGAACACTTTTCAAGTTATTTGTTTGTCTGTCTTTTTTTTTTTTCATTGGAAAGGTAGATATACAGAGAAAAGGAAAAGCAGAGAGAAAGATCTTCCATTCACTGGTCCACTCCCCAAGTGGCCGCAGTGGACAAAACTGAGCTAATGCAAGGCCAGGAGCCAGGAGCATCTTCCAGGTCTCTCCTACAGGTGTAGGGTCCCAAGACTTTGAGTCAGCCTCTACTTCCTTCCCAGTCCACAATCAGGGAGTTAGATGGGAAGTGGAGCAGCTGAGATATGAGTCTGTGCCCATATGGGATCCCAGGGCATGCAAAGTTAGGATTTAGCAACTAGGCTACTGCGTTGGCCCCTCTCCTCTTTTTTCCCCCCTTAAAATAACAGAACAGCAGTCTCCTTTGGGACCAGAGAGTGTCTTTCCTAAATATTACATCATTCATTTTTTTTCAAACATGACTGCTTTTGTATTGGTTTTCTTAAGAATTGACTACTCAATTCTTCAGTAGTCTTTAAATAAATTTAAACACCAATATATTGTGTATCAATCATTTATCCTACAACCATTCTTTAATTTTTTATAGCTGCTTTGTGGATTCCTTGAACTTTTCTTTACAAAAAATCATGTCCTGTTTAAATTAAGTCACTTTTTCCTTTCCATTTTGGATACCTTTCCTTTCTACCTTCCTGGTGTCCATGGCTGCGCATCTTTGTTCAGTACTGAACAGAATTAGTACACGTGGATACCCATGCATTGCTCCTCACCTTAGTGAGAAACATTTCTTGAATATATCCCATGAGGTCTTCTCCTTTTGCATGTAGCTGGATTCCGTGTGTTTGCAAGATTTTTGCAAGGGTTTTCACATAATAAGTTTTTAAACAAATACCCAGGGAGCATTGCAGGATGGGAAAATAATAGAAAACACAATATAGAGAGAGTTAATGACCTGGTACTTACAGGCTGTTAACATCAGACTCGTGTGAAAGGCCCCATGTGTACTCCTCCCTACCTCAATTTATTAAAAAAATATTTTTTGTTTTCACTGACATATTCACTGGGGGAAAAAATCAGAGCCACCCTTATCACGATAAGATCTCTTCTCTGAGGATAAAATATTTGAAATGATCTGTTTTAAGAGGCCCTTTGCAAGTTTAATCACTTGTCTGCCTGATTAATGGAATGCACGGCGTCCTTTCATATTTTATTCAACAGTTTGTTCAAGATGGAAGTCAGGCCAAGCTGTCAAGGGTAGGGAGTGAAGTTTTGATAAGGATTGTGGAACTGGTGGATAGTTGGAACTTTGTAACACGCTACAGTCCTCCGCTCTACCAGCTGAGCTATCGAAGGGAACTGATGGTTGGAACTTTGTACCACAAAATATTGATCTATCAGAAAAGAAGATATGTGGAGAGCACCAGGTTGATCAGAACAAACATGCTAGAAATGGGGCATGCTGACATTGTGTGCCTCCGGATGGGACAGATGGCAAAGGGCATAATAAAATCTCCCTACCAAATTTGAACTGCCTGAGAAACTTGAGAAAATATTATGTGGGTACACGGTGAGGGACAGTTTATTGAATGCAAATATGTACTCTTCTAAGCTGTCAGAAGAGTGAAAAACAAAGAAATGGCATGGAATGGTTTTATTTAAAAGCTTTCACACTTAAATTCAATGTGCTATTTGGTTTTGGAACAAAGCTGTTATGGTTCATATTTGGCAAAGTTCAGTGGCATCCGTTACATCAGTGGTAACGTTGAGCACTGTATCAATGTTAATTTGTATCCAGCCAGCAGAGTGTGGAGGACAACCACCTGTTCCGCACAACCACCTGCTCAGGTGCTTCTATTTATCACACAGATAAGTTCCTCTCTACGTGTCTACACCCCAACTTCACAGGTTGCCTTTCTCCTGAAATGGGGTCAAGATTTGACTTCCCCCTGTGTGTTTTCATAAAAATGTCAATGGGTTTGGCATTCCTCTGTCCTGGGAGGACAATGAGGATCCAAGAGACACGTGGAATGTCTGCATCATTAGCAGTTTTTTTTCATACACAAATAACCTGCTAATATTTTTAATTCTTTGGCAAAATTATTGTGTTATAATAGTGTGTATCTCTTAAACTGCCAACATCTTACTTGAGAAAAAGGAAAGTTCTTTAAGGCACGTGCCTCTTAATTTCACGATATTTAGCTTTCATGGATTAACATCGGTAGCGTTAAAAGCAGTCTCATTAAATCCATTTGCATGTATGAAGATGGGAAGACATAATATTATTTACATTTTGCATATGGTCTATGCATTTCATTTAACAGAAACAACAACAACAATCTGTTCACAACTACTAGCTCTGGACATGTGGTTGTAGCATAGGAACATTGTGAAAGACCACAATCCTAAATGGGTCAGGTAGGGTAGCGTGTGAGGGTTGGTCCCATTTGTGTCTTCTAGAACACATTCCAACCATGGTATGAGATGCTTTCCTGCAGCAAGGAGTGTCAGCAGACCAGAGCAGTGTCTAATTGCTTCTCTGGGCTCTCCTAATTTCCCAAAGGGCAACACAGATACAACAAACTGCTTTCTGCAGCAGCAACACAGAACAGGTACGTTTTGACTAAGAAGAGAAAGATCTGTGAACTAACCTAATCATTTAAGGATATGCTTTACCCATATTTCTATCCAACTGTGATGACAAGCTTCTAGCGTGTGGTGGGAATCTGAAATCAAGGGCATAGACAAAAGGGAGAGTGCTTTGAATGTGGAAAATGAACAACGTTTTAAAAAGCCAGATGTGGATGTTTCAGATATTCTAGACAGATTTTGCTTCAGTAGTAGTACATTTTAAAAGGTCAAGTATCATTCCAGGAATGATTCTAATGACACTTCTCAAAATAAATGGAAAGAAATCAGTGTTCCTGTTCGTTAAAAAATACAGTGGGAATACATACCAAAGACACGGGGACTCTCAAATATTTGAGGCTTGAAACTTACATCTATTTCTAGGTAAAATCAGTTACACTCTGGCTTCACCCATATTCCCTTATTCTGGTTTTTTTTTAATATTTCCTGTCTCCTTTTCTTATTTTTATCTTTTTTCCCTTAAATGCTTTCTTACAATATAGTAAGTTATTATTAAGTTGAGAAGTTACCTTAGACTTTGAAAGCAAAATTTATTGATAATATTTATAGACCCAAGCATTGGAAATTTTTTCATGAATTATGATAGGTAAAAACAGATTTGGTTTACTCCCCCAAATGCCTACCACAGCTGGGGCTGGGCTAGACCAAAGACGGGAGCTAGGAACTCAATCCAGGCTTCCTGCATCGGCAACCATGACCCACGAACCTGAGCTATCACCTGCTCTCTCACAGAGGCCGTATTTGCAAAACGCTAGATTAGAAGCTGAGAAGCCAAGACTGGGATCCAGTTCTTTGGCTATGGGATCCACATCCTGACTGGTAGCTTAGTTGGCTATACTCCAAGAAACTTCCCTAGAAGGTACTTTTGAAATCAATCAGAACTTTTTATTGTTCAGCCAATATTTGGGAAGAGGTGGCTTTAAGCAACTTTTGTCAGTGAAAACTGGCCCCTACGTTGACGTGTTTTTCAGTAGTTCGGTGATAAGCTGTGCTTTGCTCCTGTGAGTGCTCAACCAGACACACGCAGAGTCATCCTGACACCCAGGGCTGCTTTTGTTCCCGGGATGGCTCTCCTCAACTGCATCTTTTAATTAATCCATTGAACTGATTATCCTGCTATTTTGTTTGTATCATGGGACAGCCCGTCACCTTCTGCAGCACGGCCTCCTTGTTCTCAATGAGGTTCTTCATTCATGTCAAAAGAAAATTGCTTTCCTAAGACAGAGTTCTGGAAGGTTTCAAACTAGAAAAATCCTGAGGTCAGTGGTGGGAACTGAAAATAATCAAGTGCTTTCCATGAAGTGAAATCCCTGCCCTAGAAAGGGTCTTGAAGGAGAAAGGTGTTGGCCTCTTCCACTAATAAACTTTGCTTTAAAAGTGAGACTTGGTACAGCTGATGGACTGCTCCCCTCGTCAAGTTTGGACCCTATGGCTGGAGGCAGGTGGTGCCAGAGTAGGAGTGGGAACAGTCGCCTGACCTGTCTGATGAAAGACAATAAGGACACCTTCCGTGCATTTCTCTAGTTGGACAACCTTCACTGTAACCGGTAGTTTTAAGAAACCTTACATTGTTTTGTTGTGTAGAGCATCCGTCAAGCTCCTTGTAGAAAAAGTTCCACTTACTTTTTATCAGCATTGCTTAAGACACTTGTGGTCTAATCATTTTGGATTTATCCAGTGCTATGCCACGTCTACCCCTCATGCATACTGACGCCACCACTTCCCGAGAGTATGCCCTGCACTGCTCCTTCCATAACTGCTCTTGGAAAAACCAAGTCTTTATTCCAGAGGCGATCTCTGAGTTTACAGTTGAACTTACCACTTAGGATGCAGAGATAGCTCCTTCTGCTTAGTCTAACTACGGAAAGATTTGACAAATCTAACCATCACTTTGTGGGCTACAGGGCTCCATCATTATCCTGATTACCCTTTGCTTTAAGAATAGAAATAAAAATCACTACATTAAAGATTCCGATGGTGCACGCTCTCCATGCAAGCCTACCACTTTCTCCAAATGGTCTGACCTAAAAAACAAGCATGACTATTCAAAGCCTTCAAGTTGCTCTATCCATCGGCCTCCCTGCCAGGCTTCAAGTGCTACTATATTCCAAATTGCTCTCTTAAAATAAACCTTTCACATAGGTTCCTTTCTTTTTCTCTGTCAGCTATTTAGAGGGCTAATGGCATATTTTTCTTCCTCCTGAATATCAGTATGTACCTGTCTCCCCATATCCCTCCAGGTAAATCTATTTGGCTATGCTTATTGCAGCAGCTAACTTAGCCTGTGTTCATAGCTTCCTTTAAGTACGTGGCTGTCTTTCATATATTTATTCCCAGAATTTATATGCAGTCATGTATATATCTGTTTCTTTCTTAAAATCCTAACATTTCAGAATTATGATTATGTCTTTGGTTTGTTTTAAGGCACAATTAGTGGTACTGTGAATTAGGGCAAGTTCTTTAACATAAGTAGAGAAAGTAGAATAATCAAAGAAAATAATAGAAACGTTTTCTAATATTTCTCTAAATGAATTTGGCTTTAATCTTTGGGAACATTTTTAGAGTAGCCCTTCTCCACCATCTTATCCAGGTGTATAAATATTAAATGATAAATCCCAGAAATAAATAATTCATAAGGTTTTAATTACTTTTCTGTTAGTATCCTTTTATAATTGTTCCATATTATGGTTAGCTGTTATTAGTATTTTTACTGTGTCTTATGCACAACATAAGCTTTGTCAAAGGTATGTGTGTATTATGGAAAAATCTAGTGCATATAGAATTCCATATGAATAGTCTCAGTTGTGTACTGGAACCCTCCAAATGCATCTCTACTGTGTAAGTGGGGACTACTGTATGTAAAGGGAAGTGGGATATTGTTGGTAAACTCTACCCTCAACAGGTCTGATTCCAACTTCAATTAGAATTTCATAAAAACTAAAAACCTTGACATATATGAAGATACTGCTAAAAGTTCTTGGAAAAAATGTAGCTGAAGCATAAGTTTACCCTGATGTGAAACAGTTTTTTGAGATTCTTGCATATCCTTTCCTTGACCTGCATCTGCCATGAATTTTTGAAAACCCCATGTAGCATGTCTAATTGTTCAGTTGGAGGTAGATTTTAGTATCACCAGCTTATATATTCCCACATCTACAAAAAATTAAAACCAGGCAGTATTGCCAGAGATCTCCCCTCCTGTACCCTGTTCTAAAATGGTGCCCTTTCTGTGCTCCCAGAAAATCACCAGTTCTGGATGTCCATAATCTATCTACTAGCTGATGTCAGAACCTGGTCTGGCTGTGATGGAGATGATTGTCACTGCCAAGTTCCCCCTGAGGTCAAGTGTCTTCCAGAGCAGGCTGTACTTGGAGGCTTTGGGAGCGGCTCACTTGCAAGCAATTGTTCCTTTTCTCAGAGGAGCCAGGCCCTCCCTTCCAACAGAGAGGCAGCAATGGCCTTGTATCTTACTGTGTTAGGTAGGTTCATGGTTCCAAAACTCTGGAAAGTTAAAACTAGTTGATGTCAAGTACATTCTATGCTGTTCAAATTACACTTGTGAAATATACGTTAGAACTTTTAAACATAAACAATTTTCTTATCTTGCTCCACTAACCACTTTATTTCTACCACACACAACTTTTTTCAATATATTCAAGATTATTGTTATCCAACTTGAAATTAAGAGTGGAGGGGGTGGTGTGGAAGACAGAAGCCAAAAGCAACATTGAAACTAATAAGCAATGCCAATTTGCCAAACAATGTTTTAAGTGATTTAAACAGTCCAGGGCGTAATGTAGAGCAGTCTCTGAGCTGTGTTAACCTCTATGTAGATTTTCATGTACTAATTTACAAACTCACTTAAGAGAGCTGAAAAAGTACATATGTGTCTTTTCATTCTTTACAAGCCAAGTTATAGAATTCTTTTCCGGATAACACACATGATTGTATAACCACATCAAGCCAGAACATATCTACCGTATTAGTCTCCCTATCATGTTACACTGAAAATGTTCTCCTTGTAACACTCAATAAACAGTCTCATATGTGTACCATAAACCTTTGTTACATGCTCCAGGCTGAGAAATAGCAGAGTAACTCTGTGGAAGGTCTTTCAGTCCCAGGTCATTTGCTCACAGTTCAGCCGGAGGATGAACAAAGGTGGTTGAGGAGGGGGATTAATGAATTCAACAATGCTATTTGCCCAGGAGACCTATAGTGCTCCATGCCAATTTGAGCTACAAGGTGAGAGATCAGAAATTATAACTGGCAGCTGCATTTGAGCAGGTAATGAGTGAGCTGCATATGGTTCATTGCTCGCAGTGATAGGGAATTGTTATAATGTGCAAGCTGCTTTATTGGGTGTCAGTCTTACAGAACTTCAAGACACATTTTTAAAGGAACCTCCATTTTGATTCATTCTGAACTTACAGAGAAATAATGGGCATTGCCATTATTTGGCTTGGAATGAGATCACTGCTCAGTGCACAGACTTACTGCTGAGTTTGGATTATGTGGGTGGGGGCGGTTATCCCAGTCCAAGTTGTCCACGTTTGGCTGTGCTGATACCCGAGGCCTCACATACAAGCTGAGAAATGGAATACAAGGTTTTGTGTTAGAATATTAATATTTAAGCTTTAGTTTGTTTTCAGTAAATGTATAAACCTTCAGGCACATGGCCTACTTACATTTCACAACTATTTTTTAGCACCAGTTACCTGACAAGCATTCTAAATGCTACTAACTCAGTATGATTTTGAAATTAGCAAACAACTATAAATTATTTTATAAATAATTATCTTCAACTTGTTATGTGTGTGATTTCTTATACTCACCTGAAATAAGTGTGATGTTTCCTCTTTCACAGGTAAGGAAATTGAGATGCAGTGCATACATTAATTATTAAAACATAATGTATTTTTCATGATGCAATTTATATATGATGGCAAACAGATGATCTGTGTTTAACATGTATTTATAAATTATCAAATGTTTATATAAATATCATATACAAGGATGCTTTAAAAAGGTCATGGAAAATATATGTTATTTTATTCCATCTCCCATTAAGATTTTTAAATACTTACATATAATCTGCATCATTGTGTTAGCATATATTATTGTGATATATTATAATGATGTAGTATACGATATATTTCATATATATTTCCAATCATCATACCTGTTATAACAGATGTATCAGACAATTATATAAATATGTTACAGACATGAGATATATGATGCAGAAATAATTTGTTATTCTATCTGCAATACATAGAGAAATTTGTATATATTCAAACATTTATACAAATCTTATGAGTAGGTAGTATGTGTGTATGTGTATACATGTCTATACATGTATGTGTCTAAAGACCAAGAAAGAGTGAGACACACTTGTTTATTTAGGCAGTCAAAAGAATGACTTTGGGAAATATAAAATTTGGATGGCCATGGAAGGACTAGCCTGTGGGGCATGTTGAAAAATAGAGAAAAACCTCAGCTCCTTGTAGACTAGAACTAGCTCCAAATGTTGTGGATATTGACGGAGTCAACAAGAAGGTGGAAGAATTCTCTCTCTCTCTGCCTCTCAAATAAAACTAATGACAATAGCGTTACATACCACGTCTTGGGATGTATTTCTCGAATCAGTTTTTCATGAATGAAAGTCTACCTTAACCACGTGACCTTGATTATGACAGTAATGGGATTTCAAATTGGGAGTTGTCATTCATAATAATAAGATGGATACTCTACTGTTTTTAGAATTGTTACCTTAGTAACCATTTCTATTATATAGTAAAAAATCAAAGATAATATGCCAAACTAATTATTGTGCATATAGAGCTGATAACATTGCCGATGATCTGCATTGCCATCATGAGGAGGTGATGCTCTCTGACACCCATGCCAGTTGCTTAGCTTAGAGCCTGATTGCCACACAGGATGCAAAGTTGAAGTATTCTAACATCACAAGAATATCGATTGAATTTGACTGCAGTGGTCAGCTTTAAAAATGTCCTTATTCCACTGTGGTTGGAGAATCTTCTGGTTGGAGAATTCACAGAGTAAAACATAGCAAAGTCAAAGTGACTTCATTAAGTCAGTCTGGTTGCTTTATCCCCTACACTCAGGACAATATTACATGATAAAGAGGAAGAAAATGACTAGGTAAATTCAGCCACTTGTACTTTGCTTATGATTAGCCTCAGTGGCTTCAGATTCTGTAGAGACCAGCCAATGTTTGATAGCAATATCCTACAAAAATTGGTACGATTGAGTTTTCACAGCACATGATGCATTTTAAAAAGAGATGATTATTCCTATTAGAAAATATCCTGCAATGTTACCAGTTTCATATCTATCTCAACCTACACAATATTTTTCATTCTAGCTAAGTCAGATAATTGGAGTACTGGTTTTAATTTTTTCCTTGTTAACATTGTTACTGAAATACTGTCCAGGGTGTGGGATAATAGAAATAAGAAATTCGATAAGAATTTTAGATTACTAAAAGTATACATATTTCACGTTATATGACCTTATATATAAAGTGTCTATCATCTTTCAATAATATCATCTAAGATGACATGTTCTATCATATACATATATATTCAAATAGATACACTTGTTAGATCGAACACTGAAATTGATGATATTTGTCTGTTTTAACCTGTAAAATTTTAAGTTAACTTGAGTCACCCACACACACACACACATCACACACGAACACATGTGCACATTCAGGTTATTTCTCACATTATCTTTTCATCAGAAATGGACAGCCAGGTGGATGCATTCAATGCAAATTAGTGAAAAGAAAGATGGACTCTTAAAATGACATTTGCTTTATGCTGTCAAGGCTTTGGTTTTTTTTAGGATGATATTGTTCCACTGCATTTGTGTGAGGACCAAATTCGCCATGTCAGTACACTGTTCCTGATTGGTTCTGTGCTGTTTCCATTTATTTTTTCCTTTCTGTGTCATTTCTAAGTAACTCAGAAATACCACTAATGACAGTAAATTTACCCTCAGATTTCCATAACACCAATTACTTGATTAGATGTTTGTGATAGGTTTTCAACAGAAGCAAAAATCTCTTAGAATTGCGGAGAAATGCCACAATGTTCCTGAGTAACTTCCGAGACTGTTAAGTCAGATTAATGGAATGGACCATGCAGCAGGGAAGTGGCCAAGGCAGTGTCACTGGCCGGAGGCGGCATGTCTTCAGACTTGAAGAAGGTAGTGAACCACACAGGAAAGTCTTTGGGACGAAATTCCTAAATGAAACGTCTCATCAGATTTTTAGAACTAGTAGAAGGTCCTAACTTGTAATCCTTTTCTTATTCCTCCACATCCTTCATGTGTGCCGATGTATCACTTAAAACTTTACTCAAACTCCACTGTGGAGACTCATAACAGCAATCACTACTAAAGGACGGTTTGCCCAGACTGAGCACAAGACTCAAGAAATGGAATCACAGAGAGATTTTTTTTTTTAAGATTCATTTATTTTTATTGGAAAGTCAGATACAAAGAGAGGAGGAGAGACAGAGAGGAAGATCTTCTGTCTGATGATTCACTCCCCAAGTGGCCACAATGGCCGGAGATGAACCAATCCGAAGCCAGGAGCCAAGACCTTCTTCAGGGTCTCCCATGCAGGTGCAAGATCCCAAGGCTTTGGGCCGTCCTTGACTGTTTTCCCAGGGCACAAGCAGGGAGCTGGATGGGAAGCAGGGCTGCTGGGATTAGAACCAGCGATCCATGTGGGATCCTGGCATTTTCAAGGTGAGAACTTTAGCTACTAGGCTATCACGCTAGGCCCGCAGATTTTTAGTTGGTTCTTTCCTGAGTCCTGAGCATATGCCCTATCTAATGCTCAGTGTGTTCTACATCCCAGGATTGTACACAGAAGTAACATCCCAGCAAAGAGATCAGGAGGTAAAACAAAGCCAATTGGCTCAAAATCATAAATTCTGCAAATTCCTTTCTAATCTTATTTTCTTTGCTAAATTATCTTTTCTTAGAACAATTTTTATGTATTAAAATTCTTTTAGTTTTAATTGACAGAAAGACAGATATAGGGAAGTGTCAAGCACTTCTTCACACAAATGCTTGCAACAACTAGATGGGGCGTGCTGAAGTCAGGAGCCGAAAACTCAACCCAGGCAGGCATCCGCCTGCAGGAGGCTCACCGCTCTGTCTCAGGGTGCGCACTGGCAGGCAACAGTCAGTTACAGCAGAACTGGAACTTGAAACTAGGTATTCTGACCTGGAAAGCTGCTATCCCAAACTAAATTGTAACCACAAGGCAAATTTCCACCCATGCAAAATATTTTTAAAAGAATTTTTTTCCTCCTTACGTTCATTTGTACAAGGTGGAACTTAGCTGTCCATCAATACTGTAAATTGTATGTTTCCCAGCTTTCGTCCACATCAATTATTTATTGATCCATCACTTCTAAACTTGGGTTTTGTGTGGATCTGGCATCTAAATAAAACCTCGACGACCTGAGCAACCTGTTGCCTAGATAAACTAGTTTCAATTTCATACTCCAGTTCTTTCAATTTCTCTCCCATAAATAATTTGCTTTCTTATCCCTTTCCACAAACCATCATCTTGCTCAGTCCTTGGGAAAGCCCTAATTAGATCAAAGCCGAACGTATTCTAGTCCTGTTGGAGGAAAATATCACTTTAATTTAACTTCATAATTTAGCTTTTGAACTAATTGTTTAAATTTCAAAGTTCCCAACAAAATATGCTGAAACTAATTATATAGCATGAGCAGATGGGTTTATGAAAGGCACGTAAGTTTATATTATAAATAATTCTATTAATGAATTCAACATAGAAAAAAAGGGAGAATCATAATTTTTAATCTATTCATAAAAACATTTGATAAAATTTAATTTCTATTTATTAAAAGAGCTACTTGACATAACTAGCATAAAAGGACTTCCTTTATGTATGTTATATACCAAGGCCTATGTGAGACATTCGCTCTCTGGGGGAATTTGTAGGTGGCTAGCTTTGCTGTCAAAACCAAGGGTTGTATACTCACTACATCTGTGCTATTTAACATAATGCTAGATGTTCCTGGAAAGAAAATGGAACTGCTGAAAAAAAAACCCAATATTTATAAATATTTTATTGCCATCTGTTTTAAGACATGAGAATAATCATCAATCTGCTGAAATTTACAAGATACTTTGGGAACTTTGCCAAATAATTAACCTGCACAGAGTCAGTAGTTTCCTCACATCATCAGAGATAGTGAAGAAGTCCATAAACAAGACAATATTTACAATAACAACCACACAAATGACAGTAGCAATTAGTCAAATATGTATTCATCCTTATACAGAACTATATTAATTCTCATATCTTGAATATGAATGGAACAACCCAAAACAAAAACAAATTCTCCCTGGACAAATCCTTCAATGTAATGTGAACCAATGAAAATGCTTAATTGGCTCCATAATAAAAAAAAAAGCATGCTAAAATGTAAAACAGAAGATAAAAGCATGTAAGTAGTTATATGCATTTATATTAAAAACATTGCTAGATGGAGCTTGTCCTGCTAACAAAGAACAATGTTTAAATAAAATTTTAAAAAAGCAAAGTTTAAATAATATCAAAAATACAAATGTAAAATGTTGTGTTTTTTGTTTGTTTTGTTTTAAATTATTAGGCAAGCAGAAAAGTCAAATCCATGGAACTCACAGTGAGATGTATATATATATATATTGTGTGTGTGTGTGTGTAAACATATAATCTCAAGTAGTCCCACAAAAGACTAGAAAAGATAGAACCTAAACTATGTTCCATAATACAGAGGATAAAATCCAAGCAAATCAAAGAAACTAGTTAAAAATCTTTATCCTTTTCTAATAGAAACCAAATGATAGAATGTGAAAATGGGAAACACAGGGCTAGTGTTGTGGCAAGGAAGCTACCTGACTACCTGCAATGCTGGCCTCCCATATGCGGGCCACTTTACATCTCAGTTGCTCCATTTTTGATCCAGAGTTTTGTTCATAACAAATTCTGCATAAGACATCCTTTCTATGGTGAGGAAAAAAGGACTCTATAACTACTATCACATAAACTTTTAAAAGCACAACATATTTCTCTAATCTTCACTGAAACACAGTGAATTAAAGTTATAATAAATTTTAAATGTGTACATAAAATATTATCTTTGGAATGGAGCACTCTGACTTGGAAATATATTAACATGTAAGAAAACTGTGACATCAAGCTCAACAACTAATAATTTTTTCAGGAGTGTTTCTCGGGATATTCAAATACCAAGAAGCATATCTGGTTTTCAAAAAGGGTTCATTTTTCTTGGTGCAAGTATTTAAAAATAATACAATATAGGTACGCCTCTGCAAAAATTAGGGCATTTTGGGAAAGTGATTCAAAAAGTACATTGTGGTATATTTAAAATGGAAGTCAATTCTAAAATCAAACAATTATGTTCATTTTCTAGTCCAGTGATTACCTGTTGGGGTTTTCAAAAGCATATAGAATATCCAGTGTTCCTGGTTCCAGTCCATAGCATACCAAGACAAATCCCCCAATCACCACGACAACCAAACCAACCTCCACATTGTTTCCAAAGCTGTAAAGGGGAAAAATCCTTGATTTAAGAACTACAACCTTAGGCTAATTTAACAAACACATAGTGGAGTGGAAAATGTCATTTGTAGTGGTAAAATTCACATATCTTTTCTTTCCAGGTTATGTAAGAAGTTGACAAAAAGGAATTGAATATAGGTAAAAGATGTAATACAGACATTTTCCAAATTTGAGAACTTAATGGACAAAAGGGTAAGAAGCTCAAGCTGATTATTCAAAAGACAAATGAAACTAGACACACAGTGAACATCTGTACTGTGGTGGAGACTGAAGGTTAGGCTGGCAAATAATTGTTAAAGGCAGAGCGAGAGAGAGAGAGAGAGACGAGAGACGAGAGACGAGAGAGACAGGCAGACAGACAGGAGCTACCTGTCCCTGAGGGTTGGGAACAGCCTTGTTCAGGTGTCCTGAAGTTATAGCTATTGGTTATAAACTGTATTTGTGTTTCAAAATTCACACTCTGCAGAGTGATATCGTGAACACACCTGATACAATACTGGTCATGTTAGCATACAGTTGGAGATGACCTAAACGTCCAGAAGAACAAAGAGAAAATGTGTAGTTGCTGACATAAAATACCCAGAAAATGGAAGATAGAAAGGAAAGGAGAGGGGCTAAAGGGAACAGAGTATATGAGACTCAAAAGAATAGGGTAGAGGATGAAGGAAAAATACATCAAGATGCAGAAGGTTTCTGTCTAATGGTTTCCTATTTCCAGATATGAGGCAGAAGGCCCTACTAAATGTGAGGAAGTGATAATAGACTTGAGGCAAGTTGAGACAACATAAATTACTGTTGTCATTTTGGCCAGTGGAAAGATCTCTTTTGAAAAAGAAAATTAGGTTGCAGTGGAAAGACTTTCCCAGACATCACACACTCTGTCACCTAACAGGATGCCAAATATGATATCCTTCAGATGTTCTGAGACCTAAAAGGACTTAGGACTATCAACTAAGATCAGATAGGCAAGTATATTTTAAAGTCCAGAAACAGAGCAGTGTAAAATAAGAAACTCCTGGAATGTAGAGCAGGGAAAGCTCCAGGGAGGAGATAACATATGATCTCAATGGTTTATTCGATGTGGAAGAAGGAAAGACAACGGGCAGAAAGCAAAGAATAGAAGCAAAGATCGGAAGATGAAAAACTGCATAGGATACTCTGCAAACCTGCTGTTCAGCATATGTTGAGCACGGAACAGTTGATTTGGGAGTATCTGAGCAATGAAGAGCAAAAGCAAACATGCTTTTCCAATGAGATTTATGTCTGTAGGCCCAGCTATGCAAATGTGGATAATTATGTGGATAATTATGTTCCTAGGATCTATCTATATAGTTCTGTTGGTTTATCTCTCAGTGAGAACTTATCTTGACATTACGGTTTTGGTTTCTTGTTTGTTTCAGAATATCTGAAACAGAAGCATCCAATTATGAGGATTTGAGGCTTAAGGTTGTTAAGTAAATTGGAAGTATGTCATCACAAAAAATTAAAAGAAATGAAAGGAAAGAGTAGAAAATATCATTAGGTCCCTAAAAATGTACATACAAAGTGTATACAAAATATATGATGTGCATTCATTTTGTATGAATGGATAAATAAAATCTTGAAAATCAAGTGCAAGAGATTTAGTACAGAATCAAAAACAGAGTAGGAAAACGCTGATGAAAAGCATGGCCTCTTGCATGCTGCTTCTCAATAGTTACTAAAGCCTGCGCTTCTCAGCTCTGTGCTCCTTAAGCATGCTGAATCCTATTAAAAATGCATGCATACTGTTGCACTTTATTTTCCACTGTCACTTATATGACCTCATTCATGGCAATTTATAAATTTCACAAAGGAATAATATGCCAACATGCATAAAATAAGTTAAATTGTGTCTTTATCCAAACTGCAGTTTCTTCTACCAATTAAATAATTTTATTGGACAAAATACTTGGAATAATTTACAAGCCAATAAAATTCTAAAATGAAGAATGTGATCAGCATAATTATATAACTTCTTTGGAATACAGCTTCTAATCTTTTCTAATCCATTGAGAATCAGTAGATTTTATTTTCAGTTATAAACAGTAAAATTTTAAATTTGCCAGTAGGTTGTATGAATGCTATTTAATACTTTGCTAACTTAAAAAGCTTCCTAAAAAAATTCCTTTCTTGGAAGGTTGTAACTTCAGACCACCTAACTCTAGAAGAGTAAATGGTTTCTATTAACATAGACATTGTTTTGAAAATTGCCTTAAGTGGATCTTAAAATCATCTTTTAGCTGTCCAATTAAGTGCCAGAAAAAAATCCAAAACATTTGTCACAACCATTGGGTGTAAAAACTGAATTGATTTTTACTTAAGCTCAGTTGTGAAAGCAGCCAGGGCTTTTACAAAGGAATGTGCATGAAATTGGCCATAGGCGTAAGAGGAAGATACAGGAAAGAAAAGTTTACCAATCTAGGTTGTTGCTTAAGGTCTGTCTCACACGCATCTAAAATTAAATCACTTTCACTGCTCTAGTTCCTCACTTAGTAGTTAAAACAGTTGTTGGGGCGCTGGTGTTGCGAAATGGTGAGTAAAATCTCTACCTGAGCGATCCCACGTGGGGGCTGTTCCATGTCCCGTGTCCTGGGTGTTCCATTTCTACTCCATCTCTCTGCTAATGTCCCTGGAAACGCAGCAGAGATGGTCATGGCCTGTGTTTGGGTCCCTGCATCCACTTGGAAGACCTAGGAGCTCACAGATCCTGGTGTTGGAACATTTCTAACTAGTGTCGCCATTTGCGGAATAACAGAGTTTGGAATAACTCCATGTCTCTATCTCGTCCTCTCCATTTCTGTAATCGCGCTTTTAAAATACATAAACGTAACTTCAATTTTAAGAATTAGGAAACTTTTTGACTGTCTAATCCAAAGTTACACTGGTAAATTTCTCAATGTAGAATATAATAATTTATAAAAAGAGGATTATTAACCCCAACTAACCCATTTCCACTTTATGAATTTCCTCTGGAAGCTCAATAGTTTTCAAAGTTATGATCACAGTAAACATAGCATTTTGATTATTATTTTTTTAAAGATTCATTTATTTTTACTGGAAAGGCAAATATACAGGAGGAGAGACAGAGAGGAAGATTTTTCGTCCGTTGATTCACTCCCCAAGTGACCACAATGGCCAGAGATGAACCAATCTGAAGCCAGGAGCCTAGAGCCTCTTCCAGGTCTCCCACGCGGGTTTTGGGCCATCCTCGACTGCTTTCCCAGGCCACAGTCAGGGAGCTGGATGGGAAGCAGCACCACAGGAATTAGAACCGGCATCCATATGGGATCCTGGTGAGTTCAAGGCAAGGACTTTAGTCACTAGGCTATCGCGCCAGACCCAGTATTTTGATTATCTTTATCAAAGATAAATATTTTACAATCTCCAATTTATATATTTTTAGAATGTCAGAATTCACCTATTGTGCTATTGCATAGGCAATGCTAGACTAGTGTGCTGATTTCCCTTTAGTACTTAGGATTATTTTTGAGTTTTTAAAATTACAATTATAATGAAAATAAGTGGTTTGTAAACCAGGGTTTTCTATATTTAAAATTCTGCTTTTTAACAGGTTTATATACAGAAGTAGGATTTCTGTGTGAATGAGAATTAGCATTTTAGTGTGCAGTCACAAACATATAGTCATTTAATTGCTTATATTAATGTGGTTTTAATTTCTAATCTGGGCATTATTTTTGAGCATAATGATTTCTTATTTATGTAATTTAAGCTTTTTAATAAAATTTTCTGTCAAGTATTTTCTTCAATATATGTTATCTATCCACCAGCTAATACGGTTATATATGCAATGCCATTAGCTGATCACAAAAGCTATTTGTTTTCTTTTATTTGTACTTTTAGTTGTCTATTGACTAGATAATCGGACATAACTGGGTTGCCATAAGGATGTTAATAGCCATGTATTTCAATGTCCCAATTATGACATGGATCCCTAAGAACTAAAGGTTTTTGAAGCTAGTAGCCTGAACTGGAGAGGCTGAGCGATGAAGAGCACAAACAGAATGATCTGGAACAACTGGCTGCTTAAGTTAACCCACTGTGACACAGCACCAACCCCATTTATTCCTAACTATGTATGCATCCCTGTGTTAACATGCTGTTGTGCGTGGTCGCTTTAGAGACATGTAAACCTTCTCTTTTATACACGTTCTGCTCTGAATTAGAAGTCTGTGGTTCTATGATTTGAATAGGATGTGGCTTCCAAGCATAAGTAGATAAGAAAATATAAAAATGTTAAGTTGGTGTTACTAATGAAACTAATAACACCAACTTGATGAAAATATGAAACCCAGCGATGGCGTCCAGTAGGTGCAGTGCTCAACACGTGTTCCTCACAGGGAGTCCTTGCACAAAATTTGTTTTAAAAGACTTAGCTGAGTCCTCTCTCTTCTGCCTGACTTGCCATGTTTTTGTTCCTGTGTCTAAGTTTCTTCATTGCCATCCTCATTGCCAAATCAATGGAGTCTACCTATTCTTGGACTGCAAGCCTCTGAAAATGTGAGGCTTCCAGGCAGGATGCGTCAGTTATTTCACTACAGTGACAAAAAAAAAAGCTTGCTGACATAATTTTAGTTTTGTAGTGAAAATGAGATTTCTTTTTAAAACCAAGACTATTGTTTCCCTTTCTGGCTAGCTGTGTAGTAACTATTTTGATTTATGTTTTAGTTTTTTCTTACATGTAAGTATTAATAGATTAGAAGTGTATTTTTAAAGAAACTTCTACACATACACACATTGATAAGCTTATCTTCAACATGTCTGATAACTATTACATTTCCTGGAAGAAAATAGAAAAACCTGAGATGCATATTGTGTTGGATTCTTCACGAACAGGTGAAAGCAAAACAAAGTCTTGGTATTTGTTACATGTGCTTGCAATCAGACTCCACTGCTCCCACACTTAGAACAATACTTTCCTAGGTATACAGTGTGTCTGTTACTCAAGGTCCTCAAAGAAACAGGACCCTTTCTAAATATCTATTCTATGTGTGTGTGTGTGTGTGCGTGTGTGTAGATAGATAAAAATATTTAACGAGCAAATGTTAGGTCTTGCCAAATGGCTTCAGCAATTTCAGGGCTTTACTGCAATACCAAGCCACACAGTGTATTTGTCAGAAGTTCTAAATATTATAACGCTCATCTTCATGCCTCTAGCTTTTACCCCAGCAGTTCTGAGATCAGCCTTTTATTTAATGTCCCTCACACATGAAAAAAAGAAAAGGTAAGTTATCGTGTGTGCCACACTGGGCAGTGGCAGTGTGCAGGGTTGAAGGAAGAGTGTCATACACTAGAGAAAGGCAAAGACTCGGACACAAGGTCAGATTCAAAGCGGGCAGCCAGAGGGAACTCTCCCAGCCAGCTGAAGGAGAGAGAACACTTGTAGGCTTGGCCTGGCAGTTTGTATTCACAGGGAAAGCATCATCCACACGCTGATGTGTCTCACATTGCTACGGAACACAAGGGAGAAGAGACGGAATGCACTTGCAGGTGTGTAAACTCCTCGAGCTTGCTATCTCAGGAACGTCCACCTCCCTAAACACAGCCTGACTTTGTCAACCATGCACTTTGTCATACGGCATGGCCTTGTGGGCTTCCTTTGCTAACCACGCATTTTGTCATGAAGCATTACCCTAGGTGAAGTTTCTGAAGTTTCTGAAGTTCCTCCTAGTATCCTGCTCTGTCTTCTCTGCCAGCTTCTTTTCCCACTCCATTTTCAAAGATCCATCCCTTTTTCCAATGCTGTTTTGCACACGCATTGCAGTTTTTCTCCTGTAATTCCTAGAATTTTCCATTAGCAGGGCCAGTGTTGTGACAGTGTGTTCAACTGCTCCCTGCAGTGCTCGCATCCCATTTTGGCTTCAGTTCCAGTAGTGGCTGCTCCACTTCCTATCTGGCCCAGGGCTGATGAGTCCAGAAAAGCAGCAGATGTGCACCTAACGGATTCCCCGCTTCTACATTGTAGATCTGGAAGAAGCTCCCAGAACCTGTCTTCAGAGTGCCACCGTGGCCACCTGGGGAATGAGCCTCTACCCGTCCCTCTCTGTAACTATTTTATCTTTCGAGTAAATACATAAATCATTAAATTTCCATTGACATGGAACTAATGCCAACACCTCATTTAGCGAAGGTTTTGGGAAAGTCATAGGAACTCACACCGCAGCAAAGAGCAGGAAACTATTTAAAGTTGAGTATTTGTGTCTCTCTTAAAATTCTCTGCCTACTCTGCTGAGACAGATTTGCCATTTTCAGATTTTTTTTGCATACTCTCATAAGTGTGTCTTTCTGCAGGAACGATTTTCACTCTGTGCCCTGAACTTGTCATTTTACTTCCTACTTCAGGTCTGTGGACCTCCCAAAGTTATTTTTTGAAATCTGCAGATTGCTGTGCAGAACACGACAATGCAAGCATACCTCCTAACGTTCGTGGCAGATATCTGGTTTTCTCAAAGAGCAGTCTGTAAAAGCAGTCATCTCGCCTACTTCATTCAATAGCACAGGCTGATTGTTTCTCTTGTTTGCTTTCTAGTTAGATTTCTATAGAAATGCAGTGTTTTGACTCTGTAGCTTTCCCTGTAATTCAAGCCACACATTAAGTAAAAATGGAGATCGTATTTGATGCTTTTCTTATTTAATATAGTTTGGTTATTCAGTTATATTTCTCCCTTCTCTTTATTCCCTCCCCCACCTTTCAAACAAAATACTCCCTGAATGTTGAAGAACGTCTCATTTTTTTCTCGTTCTTTTCATAGTTCTCTGAATGGTTCACAGTTCAAACTTGATCACAACACCCTAAAGAGAAATAAAAGTTGAAGTCAGATAAAACATCTCTAACACGGATCACATTGGAACTGAGCATGTAATTAAGGGACGTTTAACATTTAGTTCCATGGAAACCAGAGTAGCTGACAGCTCTTTCATGCGGCTGCATCAGCATGAGTACAGTTGTCAGATTCAAGAAATGACGGAGGACACCCCTATTAACACTAAATTTCAGTTACATCTCAACTTTGCATTTTATCTTATAACACCATGTTGTGAGACAACCTCAGTCTTTCTAACTGGGACTCCAGGGGCCACTAGAAAGAAAAGAAAAATATGGAGGAGAACAACAACAGGAGCTCTGTGAGAGGGGGAGACAGGAAGCTGAGAACATGTACAATGTAACCTTCAGATATTGTTGAGTCTGTCCAGGCTGTTCCAATGATGCTATTGAGACCTGCACACTATTGCAATGTCAGTTCACCTATTGCTTTAAGGAGCATGCTTCATGAGCATTCACTTTCACTTTGTTGATGGTCTGTTTTTCTGCCACCTTGCTTGATTGCTACTTTATCCACCCCTCAGTTGGTTAAGTACGTACTCACTTGTCAGAAAGAGGCCAAACAGAGACACCTACTATGTGTAGAAACGGGCCATGACTTGCAAGCTACTCCAGCCAACTCTTCCCATGGTGTCCCTGTCCAGGCTGCTCTGGCAGGTTTTACATGTTGAATAAACTTCATTTTGCTCACTGCTCCTGTCAGCTGGAAATTCTTTGATATGAGATGAGAAACAAGATTGCATTCATCATCCTGGAATGTTTCCATTGAAGTGAATAAACAAGCCATGAGCCACTACAGGAAGAGAAGATCATGGGTTTACATATCGAGAGGAAAATTTTAACATCACAACAGAGCAATCAAAGTTTTGTGGTACGGTAGAAAATTTAGAAAGCTAATTAATTTCACCCTCTATTTTATTTGTAAATTAGGATGGACATGGAAAGTTAGAATATGAGATTATTATGGAGCTAAAATGAAGTTTGCCTCACAAGTGAAATTATCCAGGCTTCTGAGGTTGAGTTATATTGCTTAAGTGTTTTCTGCTTGTAAAAGATAAAAACAAATACAAAAAAAAAAGAAAAATATTCAAATATATCAATTAGGTTTAAATAATAAAATGAATGTATATCCTAAATGTTTGCTTATTTGAGCAGTATAGAGACAAAGAGAGAAAGATGGGCAAAGATGAGGGAGGAGAGGGAGAGATTATTTCGTTGAAATGAGGAAAGGGTTGTATTCTAAAAGTTGTTTACGTAAGAAACTGAGAAAGATAAATCAGAGAAAGAGCAAGCGAGTGTGCTCCTAAGCAGTGACTCGCTCCTGAAATGCACCCAGGGGCCTTTGCCGGGCAGGGCAATGGTGGGAAGCAGGGACTCAGCATGGCCTCTGCATGTACTTCAGAACCTGAATACTCGGCACAGCACCAGCTGCTCCTGGAGCTGCATTGCCAAGAGGACATCTCACCTTGGCCTTGCAGGTGCCAGGATCCCACAAGGGCTCCAGCCGTGTCCCCGAGGCCCTGCTTACCATCCAGCTCCTACCACGTGGTCGCTTGGGGAGTGAATTAGCGGATGGAAGATCTTCCTCTCTGTCTCTCCTCCTCTCTCTATAGCTGCCTTTCCAGTAAAAATAAAATAAATCTTGAACACCACGACCACCACACACACACACACACACACACATCCCAACGGGGAATTCTTTTTCTGCGTCTACAATTTTATCAGTCTCACTAGAGATTAAGCGTACTGGTATCAAGGCCGGGCACAGTAGCTTAGAGGCTAAATCCTAGCCTTGCATGCATTGGGATGCTATATGGGTGCTGGTTTATATTGCAGGTGCTCTACTTCCAGCTTCCTGCTTGTGGCCTGGAAGAGCAGCAGAGAACGGCGTGAGGCATTGGGACCCTGTGCTCATGTGGGAGACCCAGAGGAAGTTCCTGGTTCCTGGCTTTGGATCAGGTCAGTTCTGGTCATTGCAGGCCCTTGGGGAGTAAGCCAGTAGGTGGAAGATCTTTCTTTCTGTCTCTCCTCTCTATAAATCTGACTTTCCAATAAAAATAAAATAAATCTTTTAAAAAAATGTTATCACTTCCTTCCGCAAGGTATTACTTCCTCCAGACTTGATAGAGTAAGAGGGAAATTTGACTCAAGGGCCCGAGCAAAAATCTCAACACTCGTAGAAACATACCTTAGGGACAACAATGTGCAAGGGCTACTATGGGAAATGTTGAGTTACATCTGATTTGGCAAAGAGGCTATATGTAACCAAAGCAATTTAGACATAGAACATTGCACCGGGACATAGGGGGTTATCAAGTGACAGAAACCACAGCTACGAAGTGATTTATTTAATATTAAAAACCAGATGTTTAATTACTTGACATTTCTAGTCTTTTACTTAATTTGAGTGTCTCATGGGTCTTTTAATGTGAATGATGCAGGGCAAAAGTCCAACCATTAAAATGAATGGGAAAAATCTTCACATAGTTTTAGAATTAAGATGAGATTTATCCAAATGTTGGTTCAGTTTTTTTGTATGGTTTGTTTTTTTTTTGTTTTTGTTTTTTTTTTAGGTTTGAGAAGCAAGAGGGCAGAGAGAAGGAGCAAAGGATTGGGCTAAAACAGATAAGAGAGAGAGACAGAAAGAGAGAGAGAGAGAGAGAGAATCTTCTCTGATGGCTTATTTTCTAAATGACCGTACCAGTCAGGTCTGGGCCAGGAGGAAGGCAGAAGCTAAAAGCGTGGTTCCCTGATCTGTTTTTATTTTAATCTTCTCAAGGGTCTCTGAATGCCACCAGACTGGTTCCTAGCCTTTTGTGTGTGTGTTTGATTTGTTGTTGTTGCTTTAACTGGAAGGTCCACTTGGCTGTTCAGGAAGTACTAAAATTTTTCCTTAAATCTGAACCAATACCAAGTGACAAATCAGAGAATAATCAGTTTCTGGAAGCATGACCAACCCCAAGGGTAACTGTGAATTTTCCAACTGACAAAAGTGTCTCTCCGCTCTAAAATGCTTTATATCAACTCTTATCACAGAGGAAGTAAGGAAAGTAAAGTTTCATTTCTATACAAAAAGTCTGAAGATTGAAATTCTGTAAAATAATTTATAATTAGATTTTAATGTTATCAATGTCACCTCCTTTTCCCTACTGATAACCACATAAACCAACACGCCTCTTCCTACTGTTACTCTTGACTTAATCTGCATGTGGAAAAGACTACATAACATAATCAACATTTCTGAAGGAACAGTTGAATAAAATTTAGGATATTTTTCAAGTGCCAAGTTAATTACATGTCCATTCTGAGAGCAACAGTGAAAAGCTAGGGCATAATCACAACACTAGGTCTATACTTTTTTTATTGGAAACTGAAAAACATGATATTGAGGTATTGAAATATATGAATTTTTAGGACACACTTGTTTTAAAACCAGAAATTATATTAATGGCTAAATAAGCCTATACATGCATTGGTGAAGGATGTTCAGAAAGTTCATGAAAGTAAACTTTGTTATAAAAGTACCGTACATGGATTTCAAAAATTATTTCACACCAAAGTCTTTTATTATACACATGCAGGATATGTGAAGAAACCTACCTAAGTCCATGTAATTTACACAAAAGGGGTGTGGTTTCCTTGTTCTCTTGTTATCTGCATGCAATTTTACCAAATATACTCCTAGCCCCAATTATAGCAAGTGCCAACAAAAATGAAAACGTCTTTTCACAGCCGAGTTTCAAGTAAGTCACAGCTCGTGGCAGGTACTTTGGGGACTTTCTAAGGTATATTTGTTCTCCGTGAAACTCTGGATTCTGACATTTGAAATAACGTGACATTTCTTCAGATTTGTGGCATCAAATAAATGTGCATTGAGTGGAGCCTGGATTCCCGTAGCTTTCATCACATTGCATATACTAAAGAAAGTGCAACTACAGAAAATTTGCTTAAGGAAAAAAAGAAATCAGAGGAGCAGGGACTATCTGATACCTACGAGGGGTTTCATTTTCTCTCTTGTCCTTTCCATGACATAGCTGGGTTCCAGCTGCTGTTTCAAATATTAAAAAAAAAAAAACACCCATGGAAAGAGAATAAAAACGTGGGGCCAGGCATCTTGCGTGCCCAGCCCTTCTACATTTGCAGGAAATTGATCATGATTACATACATCTGATCTTAATGGGTAGTCCCTGCTCCAAGGCCCAGGGAGAACAGCCAAAAGAAGAGAGGAAAGAGCAACTCAAGTTACCTGCCAAAATGCCCTGAGGAAGAAATTGTTTCCTCCAGTTAAAGCTGCACAGGATTTCAGCTTTGTGTTTATGTGCAAAAAAATAAGTCAATAATGTTAATATCTAATTCCACGTATGCCTCCAGATAGTGGCGGTATTCTAACCAATGCAAATTACTAAGTTCTTGTTTTACATTTTTGCAAAATCAAGGCTCTTTATAAGTTCCATTCAAATAGTCACACGTGGGACACCAAAACGTTCATCAAATATTCAAAAATAAAGTCACAGAATTCAAAAAAGTATTATGAATTCGGGTTATACATTAGTAATGAGAAATGTTACACCTCTTTAAAAAGACATACATTTTTTTTCTACAGTCAACCTTATGTTTGTAAAACTAAGTACTTATTAGATGAAAATGAATACATTCAGAATCAAGACAGCATCCATTATAAATTCTCTCCTCAAGGAATTAGAATGAATTTGTGATTATTCTTTACTATTGTAAAGATACTTAAAAAGTCCATGGAATGTGTAATTAAAAGATGTTTGTTTTGACACAAAACAATTTGAAATCTGTGTCATTTTGTCATCATACATCCATGAACTTTTTAAAGATCCCTCATATCTCTGATTCTCAATGATGATCACATTATTCTGTTACTTCAATATCATCTCATTTCCATGATATGGATGCAATTACATGAATACATTAAAATTGATCTGCAGGGAAAAGCAAAAGGAAATATTTTTATGAAGAGAACTCTCCATTCCTGAGTAAAAGAATTCTAACAAACAGCCTCTCAAGGAGTTACACATCAATTGGAAAACACAACACAAAACCACTTACTTCTTTCTTTTCCGCTCTGTGTATTTATAGAAATTTGGAATCCTCTTACTCCCTAGAAAATGTCAGGACTCTGATGAAGAAAATGAGAGAGAGAGGATCCTGCCATGTAATGTGAGTGTTCTGGGGGAGTTGTGACTCGGGATGGATGAGACCACTGAGAAGTGGTGAAGGTGGCAATATATTTTAACATTTATAAAATTAAGTTAGGATCTAAAAAATACCCTTTCATCCAATGACCTGTTTTCTGATCGTCCCAGAAGATTTTAGCCTAAACGCAAACAGTGAAAATTTTATTCAAGGCAAATATAGACATCATCTGCCAGTTCTGAAATCGCCCTTGTCCCTACGATGTGTGTTGCCTCTGCTTCAACGCCTAATTCCCAGCTGTGCTGCCCTTTCCTTTTCACTCCAGGGGCACACAGGGAAGGCTCACACAAACTAACTCACAATGGAGAAATGGAAGATTTAGATTTAGACAGAAATCACTCACATTCCCTAGCCAATCTGTCACAGTGATGTTTAAACTGATCCTAACCAGTCATTTCCCCGAGAATTCTCTGCTCCAACAAAACCTCTGTTCCTTGGAATTGTAACAATTGCTTGCCCATACTTCTTTGATTCCCATAGAGAAACTTAATGCCATGCCTCGGGAATGTGGTTTGCATCCTTACTGTCTCCTGTAAGCTTCTGTTTGTGTGCACATGCATATGTATGTATGTATGTGTGCATATATTTAAAACAGGTATTCGTTATACATACTTGCAAGCATTTTGGTTTTTATGTATTTACACATCATCATATTTAGTATTTTTTCTTAATCAAGTTAAATTGATTCTATATTTTTACCTACTGCCGTATTATTACTGAAATTTAGTTCTGGATGTGTAGTAAATTGGTCCAAAACCTAACAGCTTAGATAGTAATGAATTGTTGTTACATCTAATTTCTTTTTCGTTTCCTTTTTGGACATTAATTAATTAATCTCAAAGGCGGCATGTGAGAGAGAGATGGAGACAGAAAGACAGGTCTTCATTTGCTGGTTCACTCCCCAAATGGCCACAGCAGCCAGGGCTGGGCCAGGCCAAAGCCAGGAGCCAGAAATTCTATGGTTGTTTCCCATGTGAGTGGTAGGGGTACAAGAACTTCATTTATCTTCTGCTGCCTTTCCAGACACATTGGCAGGAAGATGGATTTGAAACCAAGCAACCAGTACTCAAATCAGCAGTCCCAGATAGGATGCTGGCATCAAAAAGGCAGCTAAATATATTGTATCACAATACCCTATATAATTTACTATTTGTTGTATCTTTTCAAGTATTCCTCCCACCCCCCAAGTCTCTGTATGCAGTTCTTCAGTCCTCATCTTCTCAGGTCTGAGAGAATTTTGTCTATGTGGCTCAATAATGCCTTTCTTCCATGATTGGAAGGAGATTCTGGACTAAGCTGTGATCCTGGACACACATTTCAAGTCTATTGCTTCTCAAGCCAAATAATAAATCATAAAGTAATAATGTCAATAACTGTGAGTAGGAGTTTATTTCATGAGACCAACATAAGTAATAATTAAAATAAATTGACAATATCATGTAATTGTGGGGAAAATATTTAAGGAGTCATTCTGATTATTTGCTAAATAATAATATTGCTAAATAATCGGTGAACAAACCCATGTGAGTCAAAAGAAACACACAAAAAAATAACTTGGCTTTAAAACTCTTCATGTCTGGCATTTTGACATAGCGGTTAAGCCGCTACCTGCAATGCCAGCATTCCATGTGGGTGTTTGATGGTGTCCCAGCACCTCCTCTTCTGTCTGATCTAACTGTCTGATCATCATCCTGATGATGCTCCTGAGAGAGCTTGGAGAATGGGCAGCTGTTCCCATGGGAAGGCCCTGGCTCCTGGCTTCAGCCTGTCCAGCCATTCAGACCTCTCCCTCTGTCTCCCTGCCCTCCTCTCTCTTAGAATTCGACTTGCAAAAAAATAAATAAAATAAATCTTATATTAATACTTCCTATCTTTGTAGTGTGCCAAGGGAAATTTCAGGTTTCTCAGAAGTTAGGAATGTATTACATAAATGGTGCTCTTAATTGTATGTAATTCACAATAAGTATTATAATAGTGCCATAAAATATTGTGTATATATTTTGAGGAAATAGTTTAGTGAGAACAATCCTCATTCTTACTAAATCAAATAGAAGTTACTTTAGAGATAACAGAATTAGTAACATATAGTATGCTGTTGATTAATTAAATAAGTTGTTTCCATTGCTTCAAATGCAAAAAGAAAAGTTGTAACTCCACTATTATTTCCAAGGGTGTTATTGGTATATGGGAAGGTAAAAACATAAAAATAACATTTACACAAGTTCAAAAATTTTGTTACATTGTAGCCAACCAAAAATATTCATCAAAAAGTCAATAAAATGCTAACTTTTTTCAAGCCATTTGGCAGGAAGTGAGTGAACTTAGGAAGTTTGAATTCCATCTTTGAAGGCATCTTGTGGATCCATCTTGAAGTTGGGTTCAGCATTAGCTGCTTTGACAACAGCAATGTGTTACCTAATGACCTGAGCCTTAGAAAGCAGCTTACACTGTGGATGGTTCATGTGTTGATGCATGGCATTTTATTTTACATTGTTTCACAACTTTGAGAAATGGACCATGGAATGTTTAATCAATGTGATGATGAACTACTGGCCCCAGAGTTAAACTCTATTTCCCAGGCTCCCTTGCAATCAGGATGTAATCATGACATGGATCTAGCCAGTGTAGGCAGCTGGTCCATCATGCACTTCCTCTAGGACTTAAAAAAACCTGCATGCTCGTCGCCTCTGCACTAGCCCGGCCACCTTATAATCCACATGTGGGGAAAATCAAAATGTAGATCTAGTCTTAGAGTTACAACCTAGAGGAGAGGCATCCACTCACCAAGAATCAACAGGGCGAGGAGAGAAATAACTGCATTACGGTTAGCCTCCAGATCTACAGCAAATCTAAACCAAGTAATGAGCAATTCTGTTCAGGTCTAAAAATTCCAGGACAATGCTTCCTGAGTTTCTCAACCTTTGTGTGTGTGTCCAATTCATATTCGGGTTAACTAGAGCTTGTGGTTTTGAAGAACTGCTGATCAAAAGGAAATTGAATGGAAAAACTGATCTCCATGATAGTGCCATGTCAAAATCCCTCATATTAAGGATTCTCTTCTACTTAAATGAGATCCACAAACATACTGAAATGGGAGACTGGCTACTTTTCTAGCATTCTTAAGAGAGTGCATGGCCTGTAATTGAGTGTGGGTTTGTTCTATGCGTTGAAAACTTAAACATTTGTTAGGGGTAATGATTAAGTTAAGTATTACAGATATGTGGAATCTGTGTTTCTAGAAAATGACAGAAAAAGTAATCGGAATATCTTAAGATGTAAGTAAATATCTTATTTTTTGAGAAATTGGGAAAAATTATAATTTATCACAAAGAATATTACCATAGGTATAATGCTTACTAAGAGGCACAAGATTAGAGTTAAAATATAAAAATTTGCACCTAGAACACCTTAAGATTACTTATTTTGTTTCAATTTTATATAATCTAATAGAATAAGGATATTTGTTCAAAAATCCTTCTCTATTCCCATGTCTTCCTTTCTTTCAAATCTAAGTTGTGCTCAGATACCGGATTAAAAGGCTTTGGTCACATGAGGCTATGATAGGACATCTCTTTTTCATCAGATCAGTGAGGTATGAAGAATCAGAAGTTCTGGGAAGAAAGGGAAACTCGTGCTGAGCAAATCTGGGCTGAGCCGCACTCACTTTCTTCACTCTGTGATTGAAGGAGCAGAAAGCTCACAAGGCTTGGGCTACGACAGGCATCCAGCAGCAGCAACAGAAGGTCAAGACAATTACAGAAATACCACCCAGAACGCCTGATGAGTCCATTTGGAAATCATGCAAGCAACGGCTCATACCGCCTTTCAGACATTTGGAGACACTCTGGAGTCCAGGGCCACTTCGGCTGCAGCCCTAGGTGGCTGCTCAGGCTTCCCTGATGGGTCACAGCAACCTGACTTTCAGTTGGTCGAACAAGTTTCTTTCCCTCCATGGCTTAGCTCTGCGGAACCCCCTTTGCCACTCGAGGTAAGTGCTCAGGGAATGCTGCCTCCTCACCTCTATGAATTGTCTACAATCAAGTGCAGAGTGCAACTGGGGACTAAATACTTTAGACCCACTTCTCCCGTGGAATAACATTGTTGTTGATGTAAATTTTTCGAGGTCTGCAGCATAGTTAAGCCCTGGAGAGCAACAGCAGCGTTATAGCTTCATAATAACCCTTGCTGGCTACCCTCCCATCCTGGTCTCAGTTCCTCAATCCCTTATCAGCTTTCTTGGGATCCTCTCCAAAATAAACTAAGTATATTCTTAGTGTATTTTTTTTTTCTGGGGAAAAAAATATCTGAGACTTGTAAAAGGTACACATCTTCAATCTTGTTTTCCTTTAAGAATTACAAGTAAAAAGGATTATTCCGACAATTGATACTGAAGGTAGATTGTGACAGATTTCCTTTTCTTCATGTCTGTGTAGGATCCTTAATTTATAATTGAGTGATCATTTATCAATTTAAGTAAAGATTTTATGTGTAAGCTTTAGGCTGATATCATTTCTTACCCCAAATTAAAATTTTAAAACGAGACAGGAAGAATTAAGAGAAAACATTTAAAAGTTTAAAAAATGTAATTAAGATTAGGGCTAGAAATTCCTTCATAATTCTTAGAGAAATTGCCTTTTATTGTTCTCAGCTAATGTCAAGTGTATAAAAATTGTCATTTACTGCAAAAAAAAAAAGAAAGTGAAAGAAACTAAAAAAATAAAATGAAAAATGGGTTTTCTATGGCTGCCACTAAAAAGTGCAACCATTTTGCTACTTGAATCATAACACTTACGCTTTTGAACTTTCCAGGCTGAAGCTTCAAGTCCCAGGATTTAGAGCACTGACTCTTGGCAGCTGGGGCAGAATCCTTTGCCTCTTTCTCAGTTTCTCCTGGATGCCACAGCTACTTGGCATATCTTTGCTGCTCTGCTGAGTTTCTCAAGTGGCCCTGACTCTGCTTTGGTACTTCAAGCTTCACTGTCTATTTAAAGAATTAAAAAGACATCAGTCATTGGGTTTAGGACCAGTATACACGCAGGATAGAAAGTCATCTTGAAATCTTTAACTTTATTGAAGCTGCAAAGATGGTTTTCAGAGAAGTGGTTTGAAGAGAAACAGAGATACTGCTGGTTAAGGATATGGATTTAATGTGGGGGGTGCTGAGGGGGTTGGTTGGGGGAATTGGAGTCTCACTAATGGATGAATTCAAACCGAGTCACAGGGCATCTTAGCATAACTCACAAAATTTAAGGAGGGAAATCAACTTAATAGAAACAAGGCAGATTAAGTCATTGCGTCTGTTGCAGACAGAAGTTACCCCTAAAGGCAGGTTAGAAGACAATATTTAGATGTGTTCAGGAAGTAATAGATAGCGGCTTTTGAACTATAGCAGGGCCCGAGAGAAGCACAGAAAACAAAATAGCTGAGATGGAAACAATTCTCCGGGGCCCTCGGGGAGGAGAATTTTCACAGCTGAAAAATAGATCAGGGGCAGCTACACTGACTGACATGCCTCATTGATTTACGTAGAATCAGTCCTGAGACATCTCAGCACCATCATGAAAAAGGATAGCACTAGAATCATAATAAAAGTTGAGTCAACTTCATATATTTTCCCCTCTAGAATATTAAGCACTGAAGGAGAATTTAAAAACACTTTTCTTGCCAAACAAGTTGTATCTATTATGCAGAGAAAAATAAAAGGAATCCCACGATATAAAACTAATTGACGGATGTCAAACATGGCAGCTAACCATTAGCTAGTTTCACTTCATTTAATTCCCAAAGCAACATTATGAGTTAGATAACATTATCAATTCCAATTTTGTCCAAGATAGGATATGAGACTTAAAAAGTCAGGAAATACAACTCACTTTTTATGTCCTAGTTTGCCAGCGTCGCAAAACTTTGGCGTCATTTGCAAAATGTAACCCTGCCGAAAAAAAAATTTATTAACTTAGACACTCTGGGAAAGCACAAATGAATCAAAATTAAAAGTTTTAGACCTGCTGCTGATAATTAAAGCTTGCTTTATTGCACATTAGATACTGCTGGACCTAAGAAAGACACAAAGATGTTCCAGGCACTAAAAGTGAAAACAGCAGTTAAAGAAGTCCGTACTGTTCGGATATTCAGTCTAGTAGCTCTTTTCATATGAAGAAACAGGTAAGTATAAAAACATAAAATTCTTTATAAGAAGTTAAAAAACTGTGAAGCTTTCATAACTTTTTTTCTTTGAAATTTACATTCTCAAACTATTATTTATTCCACCTAATTTCTATTTACTTGAATTATTTCAGACTGGAAAATGTAGAATTAAATTCTGAGGGTAAATATCGATAGCATAGCATCGGCCATTGCGCTCACTTGGGGAGTGAATTATCGGACGGAAGATCTTCCTCTCTGTCTCTCCTCTCTGTATATCTGCCTTTCCAATAAAAAAAATAATAAAAATAAATCTTTAAAAATAAAAAAAAGAGTAGCACGGTCAAGTCTGCTTTGTATCATGGGAATGATATTGCCAATTATTACAAATTCTTTATAAACTTTGAACTAATATGAATAATCAGTATATAATTCTTAATATTTGGCTGCTTCATGTTGATTTTAAAGTTCTGATATGCTACATGTTTACAGAATAATATCTACTATACATCCAAACTTCCCACTTAGGAAAAAATAAAGAATGCTTGTGACTTTCAGTTATTTACTATATTTCTTTAGGGTTGGAAGAATTACCAAGACACAACCTCAACACTCCAATAATATAAAACAAGATGGATAAAGGATGAATAAAACAAGCCACTTAAATTGCAGTATATCCCTGTAGATCAAAAGTAACCCTACCAAAAATAGACAACACATTACACTAGGAAGAAATGTATATATTTACAGACCTTGTTGTAATAGTAAATCTTCGAACATGCCAAGGGAAATCTCCATAAATTATTCATGGATGATGAATCCTGTGAGGGAAGATGTACCCTACAAAATTCCCTTAGTTTAATTATAGAAATTAATACTTTAAATGCCAAGATCAAAGGAGTCTGACAGAGTGTTGAAGCAGAGTGTTTGATAAAATAATAATTTTATTCTACAGAGATTCATTGCAGTATAAACCCAGGAACCACTTGATAAATCCAAGTGAAATGGTTAATGTTTGAAATTTCTTTTAGCTTCAAAATGCCAGAGAGTAGCCATGATTTGCTGCTTTTTCCTCTATGAATCAAATAGAGCAAATCTTTGATGAGTATCTGCTAAGCAAGCTTCTACACCTATTTATCTGTTTAAAACTTATTTAACACCTGTGTGTTCGTCATTGTTCTAGGAAGTAGAATGTGGAGAGAACAAGATAAGGCAATCTATCTTCTTGAATATGGCATTCTAGAACAAAAAGTCAGACGTTTTAGTAATGAGCAAATACAAATCTATTAGCAAGGCTGTGATGGTGACAGAGAAAAAAAATTAAACACACAGGGGTATAAAAAACACGGACTTGGGGATGGACGTGGAAACTCCAGGGTAGTTGTCGATGGTAGGGTAATGTTTGAGTAGTGATCTGAAGAAAGCAATGACAGAGCAAGCTGCTTAACTCTGGGCCTTTTCATTGACCTATGAAGGAAATCAGTCTGTTCAATCCCCAAAGAGCTATATATAATAAAAATAAAAAAGAACATGAACTTCAGGAAGTATTGATATATCTGTGTCCTTCATTATTATCATGATATTATGGCACAATGTATCTAAAATTATAATGGTTTACATACTAAATAAACCAAAAAATATGTGTCTTCTTGCCATAAATACATGTTAATGGAATAACAGACCACAAGGTGAAATAGAGATTCTCTAAGCTCTACAATTCCTTCGGGGATAGGAGAGAATTTATAGGAGTAATTTTAGGGAAGTTGCCTTTGGGCATTTATTTCTGAATAGCTAGTTAGGGAGTCAACTGAATGTAGCTAAGAAAGTAGATTGGAGAAATTATTTAGAATTTATGTGAAGGCTATGAAAATATCTGTACTGGAATATCCAGTCATGGTTCTCATTTGTGAAAGCCATACCAAATTGTAACCAATTTTTTGCTGTTTTGGATTTTTGTTTTTAATAGTTGGCAAAGTTTCTTTGTGCAAATAAATACCAAATTTAATGTGAATATAATCAACAGCTTAACATAAATAGTTCCTTTTGTACTTTAACATTGATTTTCATGGTTAGTAAGTAATTTTAAATATAAAAATGGTTTTAATCCTGTAACTTTGTGTTCAAGCCATGGGAAGTTATGTATAAACACAAAAGGAATGATGTGTCTAGATTTCTTTTTTTTTTTTTTAGCTAAAATTTTTTTCTATATATATATCCTACATTTTATCAAATCTAAACCCTTTTTGATACGTTTTAAATACTAACTGGTGGGTTGAAAGTGAACAATAGCTTTTTGAACAACAGGATAAAAAAATTGATGGTCAAATTTCTCAGTCTTGAATCCCAGCCAATTAAGTTTCATCAACCTCTGACTCATTTTTGCCTTGATGTCCCTATCTGTGAAAATCAGAGTTGCTTTTTCTCCCAAAGAATAAAATCAGTATTGCTGAGGGATTTGAGAAATGCCCCTTTAATTTCTAAGAGGAAAAAACATGAGAAATTACTTGTCATCAATTTCCACATCAGAAATTATTAATCTAAGGTTCTCAGGTCCATATGCTTGGCTGGTGTGCCATTGGGTCCCTGAACTCATTGAATAATACATTTTGTGTTCATTAAAAATAAGTATAGAGGGTATCAAAAATTTTTACTAAATTCTTAATGTGATCTCTCTCCATCAATCTTTAAGGCCACTGTAATGGATGCTTTTTTCTTCCTTTCTTTTAGGTATTTCCAGCCAGATGTTCCTTGCCTGAAATGCTGTCTTTGGCAAGGGATCCAAATAAGCAAAGGTCCTCCTACCTATGACAGATTCTACTGGCAGAGTTTGATGGAATGCACTCCATCCTATCTGAGCCTCCTTTGCTCTGGCTTTCTGTTGGCAAACTTCCCGAGGGCAAACTTTCAAATGGAATGAAAGTCTTTCTTCTGGGGGTTGCCCTTATTCCTTCAATTCCTTCTTCTGTCCTTGCATGAGTGTGAAGACATTTTGCTTACACTCTCCTCCTTTCACTCCCTCCCTTAATGACCTCACAACTTCAAAAAAAGCCTATCCTCACACCAGCCTGGCTCTTTCTCTCAGCTCTCTCCGTCTCTGAGTGGCAGTTGAGTCTACAGCACCGTCTCCTTTCAAGTGGTCCCACACCATGACTTTTTGGGCTATTATTAGAAGGTTTTCCAGCACTCACCTCTCCTATGCCTCAGAACACTACTCTGAAACTTTACCGGATCATGAGTCTCTAATCTTGTCAATGGCCCCTCTCTGCACACAGCTGGCCACTGTTAGAATGGAGTGCCAAGGCATGATTAGACACAGCTGTGTGTATGCCCACAGGAAAAGGCTCATGGGAAGGACAGCTTCTCCACCCTACATAAGCTTTGTTGATTGAGAGTGACTAACACATCTGACCCAGGGTATTTTAGAAACACTACAGGTAAAGAAATTCCTATAGGGAAAGACAAATCTGCTGAAATCTATTTCTTTCAATTGGTTGTTCAGCTTTAATGCAGATATAAGTCTAAAGAACATAGGTTGGTGGAAAACTTTCCGAAGGTTGAAAGCACACATTACAATCACAAAATTGTCAAGGTTCACAAAGCTTGTATAATTACACTGGCTGCCGGGGCCTTCTGGCACTTTTCAGCTATAATGGCAGTCTGGCTAATTTCCCGCTGGCTTAATCTATAACTTCAAAGACTCCTATAAAGCAGTTACAATTATTCTGTTTGCTTTTCTGGTGACCTACACTATTCGTATTGAGTGGTCAAATTCTTAGGTTGATTAATTGGAAGAGTTTTGTTTTAATTTAGGCGATTTTCCTCCCTAAATACTCTTCCTTTCTATCATGTCTAGATGGTCAAAGTAGCAAACCACTTGTCATCGGGGTCACTTTTGCAAGTTTGGAGACAAATTAAGATCAACCGTTTTTCGTTTTTACTGCAACTTTTTATTGGAATATGAAATATTTAATCAGAACAGGAAAGTTGGGAAACACATGAAGAATAGAGACATGGTTACCAACTTTCTCCCTGCTCATCCACAACCCAAATTAATATTTCTTGTATTAATTTATTAAGTAATTAATTGAGTCATTTCAAAGCAGGTGATAGACTATGTTGTCTCAGGTATGATACATCTTTTTGCAAGACGACATTGGTTTAACACTGCAACAAATTCTTCTTTCCAGATGGGTCAGCTTAATTCCTCGTCGCTTGGATGTGGACTAGATTTAGTAACTGGTGTATGATAATAAGTGCTTACCTCACTCCTCAGAGAGCACTTAATCCAGCGAATGAGGTTAAGAACATCAATAATAATTCATGTTGTTATCATATCCCAGCAGTGAGGACACCTCATCCCTCACGTTGATACTCACCTTTGAAATTTATAACCCTTGTTCAGGGCTGGAGAAACATCAGACGGAACCAAAGGAAGGCACAATGAATGCAATAACTATAGCCCTGCCTTTCCACTAATAAAATAGTGTCATGTAAAATATAAAGCAAATTCTCACAGATTGAAGGAGATTGATACTGTTGTCCCAGGCTGATGATACGTTATCTAAGATTGGGTTATGAATGAAAAAGAGACATTAGTTCAAAAACTAATGAAGCATCAAAATAGCCATGTAGTCTGAATGGTAAATGTCACACAATTGTTAATTTATGGATTGTCATAAATGTGTAATGGTTGGGTAAAATAACGTCAGCTATCACTGAGTGAAGAGTTAAAGAGATCAAGCTTGTAGTGAGTCTTCCGGCAACTGTTTGAACAAGTATTTTCATTGTTTTGCTGAAAATCAGTTCATAAAGCGATCCGTCCAATGTGTTTAGATACTGCGGGAGACTTGTTAAGAATTCCAGGAGGTAGCGCATGTGTAAGAGATTATAATTATCAACATGTTGTCCAGTCAACTATTTGAATAAAACAAGGTCTGGTGACTCGGAATCGGCTTCCTCAGGACTTTGACATTGCTTTCTGCTTTTGCTAATTTTGGTTTGCTTTTATAGGTAGAGGAATGTCACCATTGCCTCCTCTCAAATAATTCATTCTTATAAGCGCTTTGATCTTGTCATCTTAAAGGCCCACAGACGAACGTGTAGAGAGCTAACTCCCAGGGGACTTAACTTCAAACAACGCAGAGCAAGAAAAGAGACAGACTCGGGTATTTTTCCCCCATGTTCATGATTTTAGTACTGTTTTCTTCAGACTCTAGCAACCAAACCTTTAAGAATGGAGTTCTGGAAATCAGGAAACAAGAAATGAGACAAGCTCACTGCTTAGGAATTGCATACAGTTTCTGATTAAAGAAACATGCTTTCTACAAACTGAAAAATGCTTTTTACAAACTACCAAAATGTTACAAAACCTTGTTTGTCAAGAAAAGCTGTGACAAGAAATTGTGTCTATTCTGAAATTGTCATTTTCCAGACTTTACCGAGCATCAAAACTGACTTTTTATAATATATATATATATTTATATATATATAAAATTGGAAAGCCAGATTTACAGAGGAAAGGAGAGACAGAGAGAAAGATCTGAGTATCGCTTCGCTTCTCAAGTCACCATAACCTGTGTGTCCACAACATTAAAAAAAAAACAAACAATATTGTTCTTCTTCCTTTTATATACATTGCCTCTGGAGAGGGGACTTAGTTCTTGCTGGTGCAAATCCACATTAAGTATTCCAGACCAGTGAGTATTTCCAGGCATGGAGGTGGCATGGTTGAATTCATATCCAGGCCCCTTTTGATTCCACCATACGACTTGATCAGTCTGTCTCTGTGCCTATCCCCTAGGAGTAAGTAGGGAACTAAATTTATATTTTCTACTCCAGTACCTGAGTTCAGAGTCCTTTCTGCCACATGATCCTCAGAGCAAACACATCAGGAAATTCTTAATCTACTTTGTCTCCACAGCTTATAAGCAGCTGTCGCTATAAATAAAGACCAGTGTCACTCTCATCAAACTTGAAATTTAACACATGCCTTTGCCAGTCAATGAGGGATTTCCTCTAGCCCCCTGACTGTGTAAATCTCCTGTCCTCCAGTGGTTTTACTTCGGTGTAATACTACTATGAAAGCACTTTCGGCGACAAAGACTTCACAATTTAAAAGAGTAATAACGAACCTTGAAAATTCTACAAATACAGGATCGTTTTTCATGATATTTGCCATTTTCATGTCCCATGACATAATTAGTACTCAAGAATCAGACAACTATATCATACTGGAGTCTGAAATAAGAAAATCAGATAAAGTTAACTGTTTCAGGCCTGTATTTTACACCAAAGTCCTGATGGACCAAGGCTAAGATATTTCTCAAGATAACACTCAAGTATTATGTGTGTACGTCGAGATTTCCCAGCTTATGTGCAACCTAAAAAACATATGCAAGTTCAGTATAACTCTGGGAGCTTTCTCACAGCCGAGATGAACAAGAAGGACTGATAAATAGGTCTTTATGAGATAGGCACTGCCATAGTGCTTAAGGTATCAATTATGATGTTCAGGGCCCCTAGTGGAGTGTGTGGGTTGGATTCTGCCTCCACTCTGGGCTGCTGCTTTCTAGCCAGTGGGAGGCAACAAGTGATGGATCATGTAATTCTTTGCCTTCCACATGCCAAATCTATAGAGTTCCTGACCCTTAGCTTTATTCTGGTGGAGTCTTAACGGTCGCAGCCATTTGAGGAGTGAACCAGCAATTGTAAGCTATCTAAAGTCAATTAATTAAAGAAAAACAGATTTATTTTTACACTTTTTGAATGTCAGACATGTATATTGAAAGTCTTCAAGGTTTTCTCATTCTATTTTTTTTTTTGCCTTACTCAGCCATCACTGTTCATAAGAAATTATAAACTGAGTTTATATATATATGTTCAACTGTGAGTAGTGCATCATAGTTCCAAGTGATGTTCCAGAAAATTGAGATTTATATAAAACTGACCATGGAAAATGCTGTGAGATGGGACCAGTGTGGGGAGGTAACAGGATCATTCACCCGCTTGCCAGGGCCAGCATCCCATATGGGCGTGGTCGGTGTCCTGGCTGGTCACTTCCCTGTGTGTGTCCTGGGACGGCAGCTCTGGCTCCCATCTCCAGCCCAGCTCCGTCCATTGCAGCTGTTCGGAGAGTGTACTTTCAGATGAAAAATCTCTCCTTCTCTCCCTGTAGTTCTGGCTTTGCAAGTAAAATAAATCTTTTTTAAAAATGTTGTGAGATGAAAATATTTTAAACAAAAGTCACTTGCAAAATACAAAACATCGTTGCATGCTTGGCTTGTGCATGTTCACATAATGTGCATCTAAGAAGGGGGTTTTACTGTTTCTGTTTTCATGTTAAGAAATTCTGCTAATTTCTTGCCAACAGGACCCGTGAACAGACTCCCATGGACTCTCAAACCCTTTGGCCGAGGGAGCAGAGGAAGTGTAAACAGAACCGAAAAAGAAGCCATCAAATTCCTTTTTAAAAAGTGGTCCAATGCAGTGGCCTAGTGGCTAAAGTTCTCACCTTGAAAGTGCCGGGGTCCCATATGGGTGCTAGTTCTGGTCCCAGCTGCCCCGCTTTCCATCCAGCTCCCTGCTTGTGGTCTGGGAAAGCAGTTGAGGATGGCCCAAAGCCTTGGGACCCTGCACCCGCGTGGGAGACCCAGAAGAAGCTCCTGGCTCCTGGCTTCAGATTGGCACAGCACCAGCTGTTGAGGTCACTTGGGGAGTGAATCATCGGATGGAAGATCTTCCTCTCTGTGTCTCTTCCCCTCCATATATCTGACTTTCCAACAAAAATAGATGAATCTTAAAAAAAATTTTTTTTGGAACAGTCATCTTAACTAGTTAAAATTAGGGAATAAAGGCAAGACTCAGTCATTTTTTTGTTCGCCTTTAGAAAGATTCTTGTTAAAATTTTTACCTGATTTTCCCCAGGAAGCTTAACTATATTTCACACCATTCTACAAAGAGTCATCCTCCATATAAGCTTATACTGTTTCATCTCTTGTTGTATAAAAGATGCATTTAATGTTGGAGATTTCACACTCTCACCTTTCATGTTCCTTATGCTCTTCCTGTGGGTCTGTTGCCTCCCGGGAGCCCTAACTGGGATGGTTATTGCAGTCATAATTGAAAATTAATGATGAGAAGCAGTCTCCGAGCACAGCCTTATCTTTCCCCTGCTCGGGCCCAGGAGTGTGCGGCGCAGGTCTCGTCTCTGGGACTGGAGCGGTGATTACTCATCCTTAGGCTCAGAGAAGTGGCGTGGACTGGCACTAACACAAGTATGTGGATGCAACGCCCATTAATCTCCAAACACCATATGGGAAGAAAAGAAAAAGTCTTTGCAAGGGTTCTATAAAGGGAACTATTGTGCAGTCAAATTTTCTAGAAGAAAAGAGTAATTTGTAACCCCTGTGAATCAAGACCAAAGGGTTTTTTTTTTATTATTATTATTTTTTTTTACCTCTACTTACAAGGAGGCTTTTCTCCACGTGAGAAGATGTAAATGGAGTGTGAAGGGGAACGTGGAAAATCAGAGGACGAGGGAGCTGACAGCACGAGGGGCAGGTGGTCACGACCTGTGTGTGAGCGTGATGAGCTGGCTGCGAGCCGTGCTTTCGTCATGAGTGCGGCTGACGCACACGATGGCCCCGATGAAACGACAAGCAAGTGGAAGAACAGCAACTGTGCATTTGGGGGTTGTGACACTCACCTTCGGTATCTGATAACTGAAAAATAATATGAACATGAAATCAGGTTGGCATTGATAATATGATTTTTTTGTGCTATTGTTACATGTCGCCATGGTCATTGCCGGTATGTGTGGTGGCACAGCCATGGCAGTAGTACTAAACGGTGCTGTGATGACCCACCAGGAACCTTCAAACGCATCCTCATTCGGGAGGGCAGGTCATTGCCTCTCTGAATAATGTCTGTCGCGCCTTCCTCTCTTGGGGTCCCGATGGAGTACTACCGCTTAGCACACATGGGGATGGGGTACCAGACTGAAGGTACCTCGTCCCTGGGAAACAAGCCTTTGCATCCCTGGAGACACCGGTAATGCATGCCTCTTCTGATATCCTCGATATTACACCTGACAGGGGCTCAGTAAATTCTGGTTGAAGTTCGCCAGGTAAGTGAAGGTAAGTTACTTCGGTTCAGTTTTGCTTTTTCCACTGACACAGCGATCTCTCTCTCTGTAAGCAGTTTTTGTGTAAGATACAGTGTCTCCTTATGATTATTAACATAGCGTCTTTGGGTGGTCCTGTGTTTTCAAAGTTTATTTATCAAAATGTGTGTGTGTGTCTGTGTGTGTGTGTGTGTAAGACACACACAGAGAGATTACTTCTTCTTCTTTAGATTTGCTTATTTTTATTGCAAAGGCAGATACACAGAGAGGCGGAGAGACAAAGGTCTTCCGTCGGATAATTCACTCTCCGAGTGACAGCAATGGCCGGAGCCGTGCCGATCTGAGGCCATGCGGGTGCAAGATCCCTCAACTGTTTTCCCAGGCCACAAGCAGGGAACTGGATGGGAAGCTAGGCCACCGGGATTAGAGCCGGTGCCCATATTGGATCCCGGCGTGCTCAAGGCGAGGATTTTAGCCGCTAGGCCACCGCATCGGGCACGAGAGGAATTACATCTGCTGGTTTGCTCCCCAAGCTGCCTGCAGCCGTGCAGATGGGGCCAGGCTGAAGGAAACATCTGGGATTCCCGTTTGGGTCCTGTTTGGGTCTCCCCTGTGGTTGGCAGGAACCTGCCTTCCAGGCTCATTAGCGGAAAGTTGGACGGCAATCAGAGGTGGAGTCATTTCCAGGTACTCTGACATCAGATATGGGTGCACCAAGTGACAGTCACCCGCACTGCGCTGGTCACCCCCTCCTCCCATTCTGCATTAGACATCTTGATTCTGCCGGTCCATCTTGGGTGCTACACTCTCCTTAGTAGACGCATGTGGACCAAACTGAGAGAGACATGGCACCAAGTCACTCTTATTTAACGCCGTTGGTTCAGGAGAGGATAATTCGACTTAAACTCCCATAGTTCCAGAGCAATTCTTAACAGTTTTTAAAATAGATTTTCATTTCTTCGTACTTATATTATTTCTGCTAAAAAAAGACAATATTTTACAGGATACATGTTATGTGAAGCTTTGATAACAGGACAGCATCATTATACCATCGCATTTTAAGACATACATGACCTCTTTGCTCAATTGAGTTAATTAGTAATTCATTAGCTTAATTAATTGAGAAATTATTTTGAAAAAACCAAGACAAAGAGAGAGAAGGAGGCAAAGAAGTCTTCAATTTGTTGGTTTATTTCTCAACTGGCCAAGGCTCCAGCTCTGGGCCAGCTGGAAGGCAGTGGCCAGGAACTCTGCTGTGGTCTCTAACAGGAGTGTCCAAAGCACGAGTGCTTGAGCCACGTTCCGCTGCTCGCCCAGGAGCATTTGGAGGAAACTGGGCCAGAAACAGAATAACTGGGACCACAAGTCTAATATGGAATCCAGAAACCGCAAGTAGCAGTTTAACCTACTCTGCCACATGCTAAAACCTCACTTGCAATGTTATTAAATCAGTCTCTCTACATATTTAGCTTTAGTGGTTATTTTTATTGCTAGCTAAACTGAATAGATAATTATGTATCCTTTCTGTATTAAACACGATCATTTAAAAGTCAAGATTTTAATCTGTTTTAGTTTGTCTCATGAAGTTTGATATGCTATACTTTTATTGTTCAGATTGAAAATGGTTTCTTGTATCAATCTACTTTTTCATTCATTCATGGGTTTCTAAGGGTGTAGTGATCGGTTTTGAAATGTTTCCTACGTTTATCATTGTAGATTTAATTAATTTATTGTGGTCTTGATGATGTCTGTCCTCTTCAGGATTTTCTTTAATGCAATTATTTTTAAAATGTTCTGATTTTAATTTTTATTTTTTTGCCATTTCCTTTTAATTCTTGTTTTGCTATTAGTAACCTTCCTATGATATTACTCTCGCTATTTGATTTTCTTATATGCACTTGCCTTATATTATCTTGCTTTACCAGTAACCAATCTTTAATTTTGTGTTTCATTTCCACAGTAACAGTCTAGATCATCTCTATGTCTTCGTTCTCCTACTATGAACTGCTATGAGGCAACGATGTGCTCCATCTTACCAGTGAGTGAATCTCCGTAACTAAACCACTGTTTTGTAATTTTTCTCATCCATCTTCACATTTATTTTGTGTTAGAAAGATTTGATGCATCCATTTAGCTAAGAAAACTATTACATACCAACTGCACGCAACAGATTTGTCAGACAACAGATGGTCACTGGTGCTAGGGGAATGTGTACAAGGCATCACGGAAGATATTGTAAAAGACACCTGTTTTGAGTTAGTTAAAAAGGATAGCAAAATTTGCAATGTAAAATGCTGTGCACAGTGAAAATGACTAACTCAGAAAATTCAGCAAATCTGGGTGAGAGAGACTTGTGCCTGAAGAAATTCTATTTAAACAGAAATCAGGTGGATATGAGCTGCCTGGGTTAAGACAGGGGAAGGAGCCTGTGTGAAAATTTTGATTGAAATATTGAGAAAAAGCGAAATTTTCGTTTCATTTCCCTTTGAAACAGACAGTTTGTAAAGCTTGTTCAGACTTGCAGAAAAACTGGACAGAGATTCCATTCAGTTGTCAATTCAGTTTCAAAGGTGAACTTCGTGATAGTGTGTAGAGTGCGATCATTGTAAACTGGATTTCACATCCTTTGTTGACCACCCATGTTGGCTTTTTAATTTGAATTTTAAGTAATTGCAGACTGAAACAAATTGAAGTATATGATAATTAGCTGTATCAAGACATGTCAGTTTTGTTCTACTGTGCAGTGGTGAGCGTTGGAGGACTTGTAAAACCAGGACAAGTCATTTGGTTAGCGTGGTGCATGGGATGCACACACCGCTTATTGGGATGTCTGGATTCCAGTTCTGACCGTTCCTACTACTGCTAGTGCACAGCCTGGAGGGCGGCTGCTTGTTAATGCCCAGCAAGGAGGCAGCAGGTGAGAACCCAAGAAGCTGCATTCCTTTCCCGCATGTGGGAGACCTGGGTTCAATTCCAGCTCCAGTGGTTGGGTTGTAAGCATGTACAGAGTGAACTTGCCTTGTTCTCTCTCTCTCTATCTCTCTCTCTCTCTCTCTCTCTCTCTCTCTCTTTCTCCCTCTCTCTGCCTCTTTTCCTCTCTCTCAAAAAAAAATCAATATTTTGAAGATAGAAAAATTAGGAAAGTCAGATATACCAGCAAGTAATCGGATGAACTATGTATCCCAGTATAGACGTGATTCTTCCCCACCCAAACCATGGCTTAACTCAGGAATAGCTAGTTGTCCCTAGGATTTTGCATGCCACCTGGTTAACAGGAGAGCTCTGACCACAGCGGGGGGTAACAATGAGACTGGAACACGGAAGCAGTCTTTGATCTACATGAGCACTGCTCTGATTTCAATGTATTCCTCTGATTACCCAACAGCAGACAACATATGGCAATTTCCTAAGTTTCTGCTGGAAAGTGTTATATCGCACCTGTTCGCATTTGCCAAGGCATGTCATAAATCCACAGCTACCTTTAGAGAGTCAGAGGCTTATGATCTGACTTTATATCCAAAAGATTTGTGAATGTCTTTAATGGTGATGAAAGTGGCATTAATGTACTGTCTACACAGTAAAGAGAAGAATTATTTATTTGCTTATTATACAGGCATGATTAATTATGCTGAGAGATTAATTTAATAATGTGTGATGGGTCTGTTTGTGGACAGAACACCCATATAATACTGTAAGAGTAATGAGACTGACAGATAAAAGGTAGATAGATAGCAAGCGATGGAATTTTGCTTTTCCTCCTTTGCTTTTCCTTACTGGATGTACTTGAATGTATCTTATTCATGAATGTATCATAATTATACTGCTACTTCAGGAACTTATTAGTGGCAGTCATTTATTTTGTCTACAAAACGATCTGCTCAAACACGTTAAGCGTTTACTAACCCTGTCCCCAGAGTGTGATCTCCAGGATGAAATTCACTGTCTTGGATATGGCTTAACTGAGACTTATTTTAGTACTTTCCAGACAACGAATGGGATGGTACTCGGAACGATCTAAGTAAAATCTGGTTAATTATGGCACTGTTAGGTCATTATAGTGAGGATTCACCCTGAGTCTGTCGCCTGGACACCTGACCTCCTAAACTAATATTCTTGTTTAACAATGTGGTGATTATTGAAAAAAGTAGCCTTGAGGTAGTTTATAAATATTCATTTCACTTACTTCTAACAAGGCAGTAAAGATATTATCATTCGTCATGAGTGGAAACCATATTTGAACACAGCTTTTAACTGCTAGTGGTTGGAGAGTAATTATTGTACAAATAACTCAAATCAAAACCTTTTGACTAGTTTCTGACCCAAGATTAAAACATTCTTGTATACCACACCATCAAAATAAAAGACTTTACTGGTGATTCAAAATATCAATGTTATGAGTGAAGCAGAAACATTTACTGATAAATATAGTTTTTTAAAAATGTCTTTTCAACAAGTGCGTGTATGAGAGAGAGGGGGTGGGGAGAGAGAGAGAGAGAAATATTGAAAAAGAAGCATCTGCTTCAGGTGATAGACTTTGCTATTGTTGTTTCCTAGGAGATGCACAATTGCTTTGCGGAAAGTGACCTTTAGAGCGCTCGTGTCCCTCACCAGGGTCAGCAAATAACAACGGAAAAATCCTTCGCTCATGAGTGCCAAGGTACTAGCAGTTTCTCAGACAGGAGCGCCATACGGCAAGGGTTAAAGTGAAGAGAAAGGACACTGCGGTACAGCTCACTTCCCGTCTGTACTCAGCAGCTTTGAGACGCCGATTACATACGTGCTCTGGCGCGTCATGTTGCAGCTCTTCCCCTTTCCTCTGCTGCCTATGAGATGGTTTTGCGCACACGCTGGGCGCATGCTTTTGGAGATCCTCACAACGTGCAGTCACCATGTGTGCAATTCGTATTTCCCTTGAAAACGTTGCTCTTTTAACCTTGGTGAGCTCTCCCTTTGGTCACACATGCTAAGGCAGAAAACATATTAGGATGCACTCTTTGCTATTTCAATTTTATTATTCAATAAAATACACCTTCATTTACCCACATATATGAACAAATGTATGTATACGTGTACTTTAAGGTAAACATTGAGCCTCCCTCATTAAAATAATGTGATTCAGTTTGGTTTAAGTAAATAACATTTGGTCAAAAAACTGTGTGAATGGGAACTGTGGAAAAACACAAATGCTTCACTCTGCTTGGGGAGCTTCAGTGACGCTTGCCATTTCTGTCCCCCAGGAGTACAGGGCAGTTCGCTGTGGTTGTGGGGACAGTAAACGAAGAATTTCCCACCAGTGTAACAAGAGCAGGAGCTTGCACTCAGCCAGATGCCTTCAAGTCTCCCTGTCCCCGGTAAGAGGGCAGGCTCATTGTGCTGCCTGGGTCTCACAGAGAAATGGGACAGAGTTGGGCAGCTATAGGCAGGGAGGAAATCCAGAGCGTGCCTTTTGGACTAGACTGTTGACCCCTGTCAGCTGGCTAAAAAGCGTAACTGTTCAGAAGGACTATATTTGTAAATTGTTTTGTTGTTGTCTTTGTTCTGATACACCGCAATCTTAAAAATTCAGGTACATATAATTGTTTTAGAAGTCAAAATAAAAATATTTCAAAGTGATCCATCAATTACTGGCATTTAGTGACATTCCAACTTCTTTAAATACTATAGAGTACCAATTGGGTATCTGATTACACACTGACTTTTTTAAAACAAAGACAGCTTCTAGCTTTCTCAGGCATTATAAAGGGCACTGAGTTTTTAGTTTTGTTCAGATAGAATTTGACTGTAAGTATCTAACCGCTGAGAGTGTATATTTTACACAGCAAAGAAGAACTAAGAGCAATGGTAATGATTGCAAACATTGAAATCAGTCAAACATTTAGATGAATTTAAAATTCAAACAGAGATAAAAATTCTTGTTACAATTTCTTATGTCCTGTAGAGAGAGAAAAACAAGACAACTTTATTTTGCTTCTACGTTGATTTCAAATAGGTTTTGCATGAAGTGCACTGGGAAATTTAATAGTAATAAAAATTCATTTAATCTATGTGAATCATTAAAGTCATGTGTAGGTTTTTGTGCACTTAATGTCTATGCAAATCGGTGCTTTAAAGAATGCTTATTTGGGACCAGTTGTGACACAAGAGGTAAGCTGCTGCTTGCGGGGCCAGCATCTCATTGCTGCTGCATTGCCTAGCAGAGTGAAAGTGACTAAAGTGACTTTCAGCGGATAGTGTAGGCAGTGGATAATGACCCAAGCACCTGCCACTGCTATGGTGATTCACAAAGCACCTTGCTCCTGGCTTCAGTAGATGAAGTTTCTCTCTCTGTCTGACATTGTGCTTTTCGTATAAATAATAAGCGAATGATTTTTTTTTAGAAAAGAATGCTCTTTGCGTACAATAATTTCAAGAGAATGAGAGTTAATATGACATGGTGAAGATAAGAACTGTGTTAGAAATAAAAGTACTGTTGCTGATTTCCTGTTTGGATGTTAGGAGTAAGGTGAGGGAATCACAGCATGAGCCTGTGATCTGTAGGAGAAATTAATGAAACTTTGTAACCTGCTCAGCACTGGTGACAGAGATAAAATGATTCATTTGGACAGAGGGTTTTTTTCCCCCCTCTTTTGTTCAAAATCAAATAGTGATTGCGTACATGTTATTTAATGCCCTTCCCTCTGGGATTTCTCATAGCTCTCTTTAAAAACTCCTGGCAAATAAAGTTTTTGGGGAAGAAGTGGCTTACTATGAACACTCCTGGTGGAAACCAGTTTATTCATGGAGCCAAGATCAACATCTCCCAAAATAAATCTCATTGCTATCATGTTCTTGCTGGTTTTGTGCAGAGGACATTGCCCTCTGTAATGCTCTGTCATAACCCACAAGTCCAGTGTCATGATAAGAAAACATTAGAAATCCGAAACTGAGGCAGTTTGTGTGAACTGTCAGGAATCTTCAAAAGTGCTAAAGTCACACAGAAAAAAGAAAAGAGGAAAAATTGTTGGAAATCGGAGGAAGCTAAGAGGTCGTAGTCACTGAATGACTAAAGGCCAACATTAATAAAAGAGAAAAAAAAAGTTGTGAAAGTACAGCCTATAATGTAGCTAGTGGTATTATAGCAACATTAATATCATAATTTGGAAGATCTATCCTGGCAATAAGTCAATAGTGCAGGAAGTTGGGTAAGTAGGCATAGAAAATTGTAATATATTGCAAATTTTCTGCAAAGCCAAAATTATTTCAAAATTAAAAACTCTAACAGTGGCAAATAAATATATTGAAAGAAATGGATTATGAATCCCGAATTATACATGAAATAACAATATAAACCCAGGGTATATTAATAAGTGAATGAATAAATTATTTTATGAGTAGAAGATTATTTACATATTATCAAAGATCCCTATGAAGAAAATCCATCAATGTTTCAGAGGAAATAATGATTTGCTTGTTGGAGAAGCTAGACATATGCTTTCTTAATGAAATGATCTAAGTTAACATTATCAAAAATGATGCAAAGATACAAATCAATATTGTCTGTCACTAGACAGGATACACATATTGCCTGCACTCATAAATTTAATTTAAAAAAAACTAAGTTGATGAAAGTGCACAACTATTTTAAAAATAATCAGCCACAGCATTTCTTGTGTGAATTAGTGTAAAAGGGGAATAAGTGAGACTACAGCAAAATGGACCATTAAGTGCTTGCCACAATGAATTCAATGAAATTAATTCTCTAATAGAAGATACAGTAACAATAACCCATACCTTCTCGAATAGTCTGCCCACGGCAGTACAGTACTGAGATTCTGAGGACATGAGAAACCAGGTCTTGGGTTTGTCCAGTCCTGCCTGATTTTGCTGGTTAGCTTTTTAGGACTTTGCCACTGAACCTCTCTGAGCCTTGATTCCTGACCTACATAATGGAATGAATCATAGCACACCTGTCTTATAGGATGGAAATAAGATTTCACAGGATTTGAGAAAGTACACGAATCAGAACTTAGCATCAGACACCAATTTTACTTTCCTAGTTTCACTTTCTCCCGGCCTGGGCCCACCCCAAAATATAACAGAAAAAACAGCAACAGAGAGCTACCAGAAAAACAAAAAGAAAAATCCTTGCTATACCCGTTTACAAATGATGGCAGAGAAAGTGGCAGAGGATATCTCAAGATCACTGGACTGCTTAGGATACGACTTAGATCTCTTGTCTTAGGTGTTTAAATATACTAGGTAATAAGCATTGCAACATGACAGCTGTTAAACAAAGAGTGAGGCTTTGGTGCTGCAGCAGTCTTTTGTGGTACCTTCATCCTATTACCCAAACTTCCAACCCAGGTTCCTGCTATTATACAGCCAGGAAGGAGCAGGTGTGGGTTCAAGCTCTTAAATCCCATCCACCCATGCGAGAGACGTGGATGGGATTAACGATTGCTGAGTTTGGTCTGGCTCATCTCCATGAGCACAGAGATTTGTGAAGTGGACAGAGTGGAAAGTTATCTCTATCTGTTTCTGTTCTTGCATGTCTTTATTGCTCTGCAATAATAATAATAATATCATAATAAACAACTTTAAAATGGTTCTTTCTATGAGCGCTGGCCCTGTGAACGAAATTAAGAAATTATACTCAGTATAGTAAGTAAATCTGCTTGTAAGAAACTCAAAGAAATAAATTTGAAGATAAAGAAGATGCTATTTGCATATCTATATTATGTATTATTTACCATAAAATACATAGAGGATATAATTACAGCATTTGATCTATCCTTGGAATCATTTTTAACAAGAGAACAAGCTGTATGTTGTGTACATAGCTTATCTAATTCACTAGCTGCCCACAAACTATTTCATGTTGGCATTTTTCTGTTTATAGCATCAATGGGATGAATGCCCCGAGAAAGCCATGGTTACCATGGAGTAAAGGAAAATATGGTACTTCAATGCCCACTGAGACCATCTATAGTGCGGTGTCCATGTTCTATACGGTAAAACTGACCAAAAATCAGAGGGATTTCTTTATCCACCCACCTTAAATGTTCAATTCAAGATGTGCACTGTTGCTTTGATTTCAGAATACTGGACCATTGCTGAAATTCTGATATGGTAATGTGCTTATGAAGGAATTTGATGTTCTATTTTTTGTTTTGATTATGAAAGCGAAATGTGTTTATTGTAGAGAAAAGTACTTTAGTTAATTGAACTGACAGCAATTAAAAATAAAATTCCTGTAACATTTATTTTCTTGTCAAAACTCAAACGACCAACAAGGAGAGGTTATCTAAAGATAAATAAGTTTATTCGGGCAGGAATGCCATGTTCAACTATGTGAATATTCAAAGAAGCTGAGGCCAGGGAACGACTTGAAGGCAAAATTGAGGAAATTATGTCAATTATTATGAAACTATAATCCTCGGTTACAGGAATCAGTAACAAGCGTGCCCTTGATCCAAGATTTAATGGGCTGTTTTTGGGAAGACAAGTTTATACAATTTTTGTGCAAGGCTGGGATGGACTTTGTGCAAGGTTGTGGTTGCACTGTAATCCGTTCTGAGAACTGTCTTCCAGCAAATGTGTATGAAAGCTCTTCGTAAACCCGTAGCTTTCCTTATTGTTTTCCATTATGATTCTCTTTCGGTATGGCCCTTCTTTTTTGTTTCAATACATGCACACACATCTTTCATGAATGAATCTCACATTCAACATCGCGTTCTACAAGCAACGTTTGCTTTAATATAAAAATCATGACTTTGATTTAATATCCACCGTTCATCCTTTTATCTTATCTATCTTGTTGAGTTTGGGCAGCCTTATATATACAACGACTATCCAATGACTGTTTCCTGAACCTGGAACTGCTTTAGCATTTAGTCCAAATGTTTACTTCTTTGTCTCGTTGACTTGGAAGGAGTTCATGATGTGATGCTTTGTTACTTTCCTCCTGAATTCTTGTCCTTCTTTTGGGGGAAAAATACCTGAAATTAACCTCTGTAGATATTTATAACTGTATGTCCTTTTGTGTCCTTGTGTGTGTGTGTGTGTGTGTTTTTTAACCAATGGCTGTTATATTATCAAAAGCTACTTAATTTATCTTTATTCATTGTGGATAAGTCCATTAGCCTCCATCATTCACTAGTGAAATTGGGTCACTGCTGAGTCCAAATTATGACAGTATTATTTAGCTAAGTGAGAGGAGTAGCTTATAATCCTTTAAGACAGCTAACCCAGACCTATTAAAGCAAGAATAGAAGGATTGTGAAAAATGATCATTCCCTTAGCAGAACTGAAGGCAACACATTTTGATATATACTTCTTTCTAACGTCTGTGGTTTATGTAATTCATCTCTATTTTTAGAGGGTTTCAGGGCAGTTCCATTTTTCTCTTTCTTGTTCAAAAGAGATGCCTTCTTATTGCTCTTGTTAAAAAACAAGACTAAACATTGTTTAGTCACCTGGAGTAGTATTCACCACTAACATATAAACGCAGAAATCCGGTCCAGCCAGATTGGTACAGGTGCTGTGATAGAGAAGCTTCAGATGATGTGGGCGATGTCCGCAGGTATGCCCACATCTGTCTGCTTGTGGCCTGGGAGAGCAGTCGAACAAGGATGGCCCAAAGCCTTGGGCCCCTGCACCTGCATGGGAGACCCAGAAGAAGCGCTTGGCTCCTGGCTTTGTACGGGCACAGCTTGGATCATTGTGGCCATTTGGGAAGTGAATCATCGGTTGGAAGATCTTGTTGCCTCGCCTTCTTTCTGTATATCTGACTTTTTAATAAAAATAGAATAAAACCTTAAAAATAATTAGAAGCTTGAGTGTTGGTACACGGTAGGTTAAGCTACCACTTGTGCTAATCCCATCCTCAATTGGAGTGGTAGTTCAAGACATGAATGCTCTGCTTCTTTTCTATTTTAGTTTATTTTTACATAAAGATTTATTTAATTTTTCCCTTGATGTAGTTTACTGCTAATGTGGTTTGATAACAGCTGAAGATGGCCTGGGTGCTTGGGCCTCTGCTGCTCAAATGGGATACCTGGATCAAGTTCCTGGCTTTTTTTTTTTTAAGATTTATTTATTTTTATTGCAAAGTCAGATATACAGAAAGGAGGAGAGACAGAGATAAAGATCTTCCATCCAATGATTCACTCCCCAAGTGACTGCAATGGCTGGAGCTGTGCCGATCCAAAGCCAGGAGCCAGGAACTTCTTCCAGGTCTCCCATGCAGGTACAGGGTCCCAAGGCTTTGGGCCGTCCTCCACTGCTTTCTCAGGCCACAAGCAGGGAGTTGGATGGGAAGTGGGGTCACCAGGAATCGAACAGGCACCCGTATGGAATCCTGACATGTTCAACGTGGGGACTTTTAGCTGCTAGGCCACCGTACCGAGCCCAAGTTCCTGATTTTTGACTTCAGTCTGGCCCAGTTCTGTCCTTTGAAGCCATAGTAACTCAACAACACCCTATTTACTTTTCATATCTTCATCAGTATCATGTGTAATATTCTGTATTTCATAAAGATATGCTTTCTCACTCAGCTAAAACAGTAACTGTTACTGTGTTATATTTAATGATAAGATTATATTTGAAAAATGATCTTCCTCTTCCTGTTAGCTTCCCAAATCAGAAAACGTCACCAACACTTTCCATTCAAGGTATCAACATTGGTGTACCAGTGGAGGGGAAAGAAACAGAGTGAATCTGGGATACTGGCAATAATCCACTTACAAGGTGATGGTTATATGGTGTGTGCAAGGTGATAAATCATTTTTTAAACCATGTTCTGACATGGTCTATAGCTCATAATCAGGTTTATTTGATCCATGGGAGACATCAGCATGCAGTAAGGGCTGCTCTCTCTCTGTGCTCACATCGCCTCATTCTTTAATGCCTGAGAAATCAGCAAGGCAGTTAAGACGAGTCTGGAGTTCATGAACTTTGTGCACTGGTGTTGACACCTAAAACCAGACCTTGTCCCTCTGACTTTCCTCAGTTTGCACTTGTAGTTACACAAGAAGTAGTTGCAAAACTAATCTTCAAGCTTTTGTATTTGCACCTCAAAATGGTGGTGGTGTTTTTATTCTGCAAAACTGGATAAAATGCCAAACAGAGAACCCAGCACAGTATTTAGCATCTTAGAGTTTCATTGGAAAGCGGTCCATCTAGCTGATTTAGTTGCATGTTATTTGAAACACAGCAGTTCCAGACATATCATATTCTGTGTATTTATAAGCAACTAGCAAAACTGTCAAACTGATATCAGTCTATCTGAACATAGTAGAAGGTTTTTTTCTGCAAGCTTTAAAAAATTCCAAAAAATCTAGATGTCATACACCTTCAGCAAATTTCTATAAATATTTTCTATAACTCATGTCATTGTATTTAGCCAAGATGTGAAATGATAGCACATTAGCATTACTCAACACCAGTCCCTCCTCCCAGTTCTTTTGAAAATATTCAGCATTTTGTTATGGGCTTATACTTACAACAGAAAAACTAATCATCATGGGAAATTATTATTAGTGAACAAACAAGCTTGATAATACAATTTGAATCTACAAAACCAATCTATAGATCATAAAATAGTGTTACCGATATGATTCTACTTTTCAAGTAGAATATTGGGGACTTACAAAATGATATATTTCTATCACAGAGTGTCATATGTATTATTTTAGCATATTAACAGTGAGATATTGAAGAAACTACAGAAAGAGGAAAGATATTGCATGCATTAAAAAAATAATGCTTGGGCCCAACACAATAGTGTGGTGGTTAAAGTTCTTGCCTTGCCTGCGCTGGGATCCTATATGGGCGCCGATTCTAATCCTGGTGGCCCTGCTTCCCATCCAGCTCCCTGCTTGTGACCTGAGAAAGCAGTCAAGGACAGCCCAAAGCTTTGGGACCCTGCACCTGTGTGGGAGACCTGGAAGAGCTCCTGGCTCCTGGTTTCGGATTGGCTCAGCTCCAGCCATTGTGGCCGCTTGGGGAGTGAATCAATGGACAGAAGATCTTCCTCTCTGCCTCTCCTCCTCTCTTTATATTTGCCTTTCCAATAAAATGAGTAAATGCATAAATCTTAAAAAGAGGAATATGCTTATATTGTAATATAAGTATGTGTGTATCAGAATATGTATAGATTCTAATATTTATATGTAGTATATTGGCCGGGAGTAAATACCAAGTAGAGTTGGTATTTCATTTATAATATAAGAACTTTTGTTCAAAGTTGGATCGTATTCGTTCACAGGTTGTCTCTAGCTGGTTTCAAATGGTTGGTAGGCAGTGGGGTGTGTGGGAGGAGTCTCAGCAGTGTATGTTTTAGCACGTTTTTAGCAGAGCCTCTTACACGGCAATGTTTGAAAATCTCTGAGCCACAGTAAACAGCATGTTGAGAAAAAGGGAAAAACAATCAATTCAGAAATCTGGTCCCTTGCCTCGGCCAACCACACACAGTTACTATGAGTGATATATATGTTAGGTCATTGCAATTTAACAGTAATATAATATTCATTCTCCACACTTCTAGTGCTCTTAACCTAGTCCAAACCACCATTGTATCTGTCCTGGACTATTGTAACAGCCACCCAATTGGTGTTTTCAAAGTTTTCCTTAGAAAATGATTCAGTAGCTCTGGTAACCAGAATTTAAGAACATGCACAGAGATTCTTTGGACTCAAGATCAGACTTCGGGTTGTTTTTGCTCTAATACCTCCTTTTCAAAGATGCTCTCACTAGGCTATCTCAATTATATTATTCTTACATACTGAATTCATTTTTCATTACTCTCCTGTGAAGATCTTTCCTGACTTGCCTCAAAATTTTCCTAAGCAAAGAAGAGAATATCATTAGCATAATACATGTGTGTTGGCTGATTAATTTATTTTGCGTAATCTTTTTCTGTGTTATCTTGTGTAATCCTTACAACAAAAATATAATGCAAGAGTGTCCCAATGTGGTTAGAGAGGGAGAATAACTTTCTTAAAAGTTCATGTTTATAAAATAGGCTCCTTTTCTCTTGTCCATAGCCATTAAGTGATACTATTTTTCCTGTAGTCTTAGTCTTGAAGTCTTACGAACAAAAACAAAATAAATAAATCTTGACTCAGTTCTTTATTTTGCCTCATATCTTTGGAGTTCCTGATATCATAAATTCTGAAAATAACAAACAGTGATGATTCATGTTTCATGTAAACATATCCAAAATTTGGGGGGGATGATTACAAGATAAGCAGATCAAAGGAATATTTAAACCAAAACTACATGGACATAATAAATAGCACTATTATTGTAATTTAACAACCATAGGGGAACAGAAAGAAACATGTATGTCTGATTTTATTTTAGACACATATATTTAAGCCAAAACTAACACAATTGCCTTCCTTTGTGCAGACATGATAATCAAACATAATGAAAAGTTCTTCAGACCCATATAACATTATAGAAAAGAATTTGGTAACATGAGAATATTTTGAGTCCAACACATTGTGAAAAAACAAAACAAAACAAAACAAACTGATGGAGACACGAAGCGAGGGAAGGAAGGAGAAGAAAGAAAAAAGGGAGGGAAGAGACAGGGGAAGGAGCAAAAAAGAAAGGAAACAGGAAATGATGGAAGGAAGGAAGGAAGGGAGAAGAGAGAGCAAGAGTGTGCAAGCTAAACTCTTTTACAGGTCAGATAATAAATTGGCATTAACAAAACCATTGGGGAAGAATGTGGATTCACACAGATTAATGTACTTCTTCTGTGAGTTAGGAGCACAAACAAGTCACTGACTCAATGGTGTTATCATTCTTTCCCATTCCTGCAGAGAGAGACTGGTAGATGGGTAATACCAACTGCTCTCTCAGCTTCTATTTCAATGAACAGCCAATGTTTGCTGCAAGATGAAGTACGGTAGGAATCTTAACAGCTTGAGTGTGATGACCAGCCAGACTGGGTGTGAAGCATCTGCTGGAGAATAAATGAGGGGACACAGCAATCTCAACAACAACACAGCAGTGCCGGCCTGTTCATCGCAAGCTATATCACAACTGATGCAGGGGTAATTGCATTTGGGGTGGGGAGCTCAGGCAGATACTTTGACATTGGCTGTCAAATCCAAACAGAAGTATGTGGAGAGTGCTCTGCCTGTCAGGTCGTGCTTGTTAGGGGATTCTGTTCATCAAGACTCAGCAGCTGAATTGTGAGTGGGACTGAGATTATAGATTCTGATGGTTCTTCAGTCAATCACTTGCCCATCAACTGCAGGGACCACTCCAAGCCGAGGTCATTGCAATTGACGAGGGCTTCCGCTTCTTGATAAGAAAGATAAATCCACCAATGAATGTGCAGTTTGAGACATTCATTTTACTCTGTGGGGAAACAGATATAGCCACAGGTTATTCTACAATGCTTGTTACTGAAATAAGGTCAGTTCAAGACTGCCCTAGGAGGCCAACAAACAGTTCCCACTAAAGACAATGCGGTAACTCATAAGTGATTGCAGATGCTCTGCTTCTTCAGTGGTCTCTAACTATTACGCTGCTTCTTTATTTGACTGGTTTTAAAATGAATGCTCATTGTCAGATTGTGGCAACACCAAGCTGCATTGCAGTGCATTCATTTACAGCAGAAACCTTAGCTTGGGACATCTTATTATTCTCTCCTCGGTGAACTTTGGAGATACTTGCAAAACATCCTCTAAGTTACCATTTTCATTCTCTACAGGTTGGGGGCCTATGTTGTGTAATATTCCACTTGGATCCTTACTTTGGTTTTCCTTTGAATTATATTGGATCTCTTCCTTGTTCAGATAATTTGCTAGCCTAAAACCAAAACCGACCAATTTCTCTAGAATTTCTCTAAGCTTCTGAAGGCAGTAAATCATATTTGGAAATATCACTAATTCTGACCCACTTGTCTTAGTGAGACAGTTTTTCAAGATTTGTTTATTTTTATTGGAAAGGCCTCAATGAGACAAATGTTTGGAAATTCTGCTGTGTACCACATATGTTCCTGTTATGCTCCATTGTCAAGTGTCCGGAACTTTCCCTCTTTTGCTTCACCTCCTTTTTAGCTGTTCTGTAGGTCAGTAATGTGCAGACTCATGCAAAAGCAAAATAAGCCTACAACTGCTATTTAAAATTAAGGAAGCCACAGCCTGGGCTGTACATTTTACTGTCAAGGAATGCAAATCATTGGTGGTTCTATCCAGTGAGAAACAGTATGCATTAATGAAGTAATGTATAATCCTCAGGTGCCAACATAAAAGTGGATCCTTTCCTTGAAATGAAGATATTTAAGATTAGTTCTAATCCAAAAGATTCTACATTCACTTGATTATTAGTAGTGTTTGGCTCATTTACATGACAAACAATTGGGGTTAAATGCACCTGTGAGGTTTGCATTTACCAAATTGGTAAATATTTATTGAATATTACTGTGTTATCTGAGTCTGCAATTTAAAAGACTCAGATACAGTAAACAATAGAACAAAATAGAATGTGATCAATCTTCTATTAATGGCTAGGATTCTGCTGCTGTGTGAGTTACTGTTTGTAAGAAAAGTCTAATGGTTCAAACACTGGTTCTGACATGTGTATCTAAAATTTGACATGCCTGGGTTTGAGTTCTGGTGATAGTTCTGGTGCCAACTTCTGTCTCTTGTGCCTCCTCAACATAACAGGTGTTGACTCAAGTAGACTGATCCTTCTCACCTACATGGGAGACTTGGACTGAGTTTCTGTGTTCCGGGCTGTGGGCTATTTCACGGTGGACAATTGAGGTATGAGCTAGTGGACGGGAGGCTTGTCTCTCTCTTCCACTCTTCACCTTTCAAAAATAATAATAAAGTACATTAATTGAAGATTATTTCCTTTAAAAATGTGTGAGAGTTTCACCTAAAAGGGAAAGCATTTAGGAATTAAAAGTCAACAAGCTGAAAATAGACATTCGGAAAGTGTGAAAACAAGAGAAACGGGACAGTTGGAGGAGTCCATCACATTCACGATTTATGACTATTACATTTTAACAACAGGAAAGTCGAGGCTCTGAAAACCATTTACATTTGACTGAGAAAAATAGAGCGAACATAGTAGCTGTTTCGGAGTTTAGTTGGGGATTATGGATAATAGGAAAAGTCATGAAGGATGTTGCTTGTGGAATTATTTGGGAATTCAGAAATATGATAGATCTCAGAACATTTCTGGAAAAATAGAACTAAGAAACACTTATTTGGACAAAATGTTTAAACTCTATGTAATTTTTCATGTTACCCATTTCCAAGAAATTTTTGAAGACTGCATGTAATAAAAATGAACAAATGAATGTCAGGTCTCTCTTTTTACTCTATTTACTCTCTATTTACTCTATTTACTCTCTATTTACTTTTCACAATATTTTTGGTTCTTATTGTTGATCATATTTATTTGTCTAAAGTGCTCCATAATGAAAAAGACAGAAATGGTTTACGTTAATGTTTACAAGTAGTCTTTCATTATAATAAAAATATTCGCTATGATATGGTGAGATTTACTATATTTGAAATAAAATATATTCTACTCCTAATTTTTATTTTATTCTCTCCTTTTTTTATTCTTTTCCTCCTTCCTTCCTTCCATCCCTCTGACAACTTTTTGTCTTACCCAGAATGTTTCATATGATTCTATATTGGTTTCATATATTTTCCTCCCTCCTTTCCTTCTCTCCTTGTCTACTTTTTGTCTTACTAAGAGTATTTTATATGATTTTGTATTCGTTTTTATATTAATTTAATACCAATTCTAATAAGGCATTACGATTTACCTCTCAAGGAAAAAGTGGGTTTTTTTTTAAAAAAAGATTTGTTTATTTTTTATTGGAAAGACAGACATATATAGAGGAGATACAGAGAGAAAGATCTTCCATCCGTTGGTTCACTACCCAAGTGGTCACAAAAGCCAGAGCTGAGCTGATCCGAATCCAGGAGCCAGGAGCTTCTCCCAGGTGCCTCACACAGGCACATGGTCCCAGCCTCTTGGGAAGTCTTCCACTGCCTTCCCAAGCCACAAGCACATATCTCTTAATAGTTGACCAATATTCAAAAAATATTTTTCAGTTACCTCAAAACATGCTTTATCTTGTGGAATAATTTTGCCATATGGAAGACATGGACTGTTTTATATAAGAGCATTGTCACATATAGAAAAAACATGGATAGGATTTGCAGATTTTTTTTTGAAATCCTATGGTGTTTTTTTTTTTTTTCAGTTGCTTGATTAGTTGCTAATGAACTAACGTTTTGCAACTTTTTCAGACTGTAAAACCTAGGGTTCTATTTCTTCGGTGGATGGAGGTACATATGGGTTTATCGACCAGATGGAGAATGCCTTAATGATGAAGGATGCTTGCTTACTCATCTGGACCAATGCTTAGCATTTGTCCTGAACTCCTAAATGACCTTGGTGACAGTTCCACTTGAGGGCATGTGCAGACTCTCCTACCCTTTTCAAAGCAGACCTACCCAAACTTGGGCTGCTTTTTCATATCGCTCAGATTTCTCAGGAAATACAGTTTCACACTGGTTCTTTCTTAACACCCTGTACAAGATATATCGTCACTCATTGTCATGTTTCAGTGTCTAATCTTTTTATATCTCTGGAATCCATTCTGTCTTGTTAGACTCATTATAATAAAAGAGTCGGGTAGATATCAACATTGTACTTTTTATTCATCTATAAGTTAACAGTTACTGGAGAAAATGAGGAGTGCCTGGCATGTATGGATGCTGAAGGTAATAAACGATTGAATGAATAGAAGAGTTTCATTGAGAGAAGAGTAGAGGCAAGATAAATAGCTTTTATAACCATCTTTAAAAACCCATTTATAGCTTCATAAATGTGGAATCCAATCACCTCATCTCTTAGTAATGAAGCATGTTAAAATCAGCCTACTACCCTTAATCTTGCTAGCTTTCTTTTATGAAAAACTTCAGGAACTCCAATTGACTTGAGTCCCTTAAAAAAGGTCTATTAACACAACTTTGAAATTTTCTGTCTGAATGTTGTTTTTCCTTGCAAATTAGTCTCTAGACTGACAGATACACCAGTACATGTATTTTGATAGTTTCTCTTCATTCTTCCAAGGACAGACTTGAAACAATCCAGCAAAGCAAAGACACATGGCATTACTGGAGTTACAATCTTAATTTTTCTGACACAATTGCCAATACCATTATTTTCAGAGTAACATTCATTTGAAGGTAAACCCAGGAAGAACATTCAGTTCTACCAGATGAAAAACATTATGGGTTATTGTATAAAGGGCACACATATGTGCCTACATACCAACTGACAACATGCCTTCAAAATTAGTTAGAAAATAAATGGAGGTGATAGGCAAAATGACTCCTAATACTTACTGTATATGTTTAAAACATGGGTTTACCTAACAATTTTAACTCCTTTTAAATAGTGTTTGGTTTTTTCCCTCATTTTTATTTTTATTTGAGCCCAATGCATCCTTTGCAGTGAACAGCAAGTAGGTCAGGCCAGATGCTGCCAAGCTGAGCTTTTGTCTTCATTCTTTGGTCTGGATGGACTTGTCTTGCTAGACCTCAGGGCTGGCCCTTCCCCTGGATCAGAGCCTCGTCCAGATGGTTGCTATTACCTGAGACTGTTTTTAAAAGGTAGCAGTTACTATGTGGATGGAGATATTCCAGAGCTGCTCTTAGGGAGCAAAACTGGCCAGGTTCATTAACAAAGAATGAAAATATGAAGTATGACTTTTATTTGCCCCACAGTAGATTGTAGTAAGTTGCTTTATTTAGTCACAGACTGTGGTCTAAAGCCACATTGTGGGTTCTCCGAGTGTGAAATGCATTGTCCTGTAGGAGCAATATCAGGACACAGGATAGTACCTAAATGTTCAAGATGCTGCTAAGTTATTATATCTAGGCTGCATGTTTTATGTATTTTGTCTTACCCCCCTACGTCTCTTCTACTACTGTCATCATCCCTGTAATGCAAACTAACGCCATTGTGACAATTATGTGTACTCACTTGTGCAAAGCGCTGTCGCAGAACTTCATCCGTGACCCAATCCTTCACCAAAATAATCGAAGTACATATTCTGCACACGTGATGAACGAGGAAGCAGAAATTTATTTACATAGCTAAAGGATGAATTTAATGCACAATTCTAAGCCAGTAAACCTATACACAAAAATGGGGTTTCTACTCAAAAACATCCTGGAAACTGTAAAGATATTCCTCTGCTTTTCCTGTAAGTTTCTTAATCCTCTGTGGTTGATAAAAGATCAATATACCAACACAAATCTTTCACCACCACACTTTCTGAAAAAATAATTTCAAGAAGACTCTATGCTTTTTTTCGTATCTATCATAGCTTTTGATTCTCTTTTATGACACACATGGATTACACTGATGTACTGCAACATTTTGTGGAACATATGACTAATAAGTTTATATTAAAGTGCAAAAAGCTGAAAAATGCCTACCTATTTTCATAATACACATTTTCCATTATTCTTTTCAGATCACCTCGCGTTCTTAGATCCCTACCTCAAAGCAAAACAAGCAATACAACAAAAAACAATGTCAACTACATTTCATGAGTATAGGCAAAAAGAATTAAAAGGCTATTTTCACATCTTGCATGAACAGAAAGTAAACAGAGTCTCAGATTTTTCTATTTAAGGTTGGAAGGGAGAATTCAAGCTGTGTTTATTGAACTTGATTTGGATAAGTCTTATAAATCTAACCAAGTATTGCACAGTCAAGTTCAAAGAGAATGAGGGGAAAGGAAAATTTAAGGGTCCAAAAATGTCAGAATTGGTACCTTAGTAATAAAGTATGTTTAGATGAAGTGATTTTAGTAAAATCAATAGTAGTTAAAAAGAAGAATTTGGATGCCGGCAAGATGTTTGCTGGATCTGATAATTCCAATAAGAATTGCTCATGCTTCTATTAATTACTGAGTAGCAGTAAGGAAGAAAAGAGTAAATACATTATTATTAAAAAATTATCGCATTTTGTGCAAAAACATCATTCTGTAATGATGACAAGAAAAATCTATAAGCATATTCCCAAGGAATCCAAGACACTCCATTCACTTTTCCCCAAAATGTTGGAAGACCAACATTTAAGTTCACATCTCATTCTTTATCTTGTTGACTTGACCTCTTGGATTGCTCTTAAATTTCTATATTGCTCCTTTTGTGAGGGCTAAAGCTGGTGGATGAAGATTGAGAGTCACCAGACTGACTGTGCTGACTTTTATTAAGTCAGCCATAAAGAATCCATCACTATTTCTCAGAATGGAAGGGATAGTAATCTTATTTTTTTATCTTGTGGTTACAACAGAAATTTGAGATACAGGACCCTTAGCCCCAAGGTTGATGGAAGGTAAAAGGCTCCGTATATTGTGGGTTTTATCTTATTGTTTCCTATTTCTAGCAGGCTAGATTTTATTGTACACTTGGTACTGTTAACATTTTTTTCCATGTACAAAAAGCCATAAAATACTTGGCAGCAGATTAATTCATATCAGCTTTTCGAAGGGCATTGAATGAAGAAGAGAGATATTTTCTAAATGTAGGAAATAATACTTTCTGGGCCATTGGTCAGGATTTTCCAATTTTCGGTTATTTCAGTCATTGTATAGAAAGCCATTGAGTGTAGGCACATTATAAGTAAGCTTTAGTGTACTTAATGGATCTGAAAACCCCTTGAATTCCATTTATGCACTCCTCTATTAGTATTTTAAGATTCTAATTGTATTCCTACAATGAGTCATTTTATATCAGTCAGTGACAGTTGACAATCAGGGTGGCTTAGAAATGAACATTTTTACCTATCAAATTAGGCTTTATACATTTAATAATTGCCAAACGAAAGACACTGACAAAAGTAATTTGATCACAATGTGGATTACCAGAATCTGCTTCTCATTATAAAATATTTCCAGAGGCTATTAGGAAAAATAGTAGGGATTTGCATTGCAGTAGATAAGCAGTAACAGGCTCAGAAGGCTACATTTCAAAGCTGACTCGAGAATTCCATATTCCCTTTAATATAATATTCTTTTGATCTTTCTGGTCAACATGGATTGACTGAGGTGCAATTTGGGAGGCAGAGGAGAACTTGCGTTTTCTCCAGCTTGATGCACTGTGAATGACCAGCATGGAAAGCAATGTTACGGTCAATAGCTTTCTGAAAACAGTGCATCATACATTTACATGGTAGAATATCCCCACATTCAAACTCTCAAGATCTACAACCTCTACCTTCCAAATACTTTTTTTTAAATGTCATAATCAGTTTCTTAATTGTGTAGTTTGAAACTACAAAACTATACCAGCCACAAATCTTGACTCTTGTAAGTGGACCATCAAGTGTAGTGTCAACAAACTTTCAAAACACAGAACTTAAAAATTATAAAGTTAATGCTGTCTCACTGGATTTAAAGGCAAATAAATCTGAAATGTAAAAGGAACAGCTTTACCTAATACCTCTCCTGAGGATACAGATGATTATTTCTGATGTCTAATAAAAATGAAAAATATTTTAAAAACATTACTGACTAGACATGTTATGGGAAGAGCAATTATAAAGCAATCATTGAAATGATAATATTTCAGGAGACGGGGATCAAATGGAAATCAAGATAATTTCAATCCATCAGACAATTGTAAATATTTCCTTACAGCTTTGCTATATAGCTCATGAAACAGAGAGAACTATCAAGAAATAGTTTTGATTGGATAACTGCAAGACTTTTCCCATGCTGGGCTGAATTTCCTGAGGGCAAGTCAGTTTCTTTGTGTTTTCGTGTGGTCTCAGCACCTGGCAATAGAGAAGAGTATGTTAACACACTGCAAGTCCATTCAATAGGCCTGGTTATGGTACTGTCTGAACGAAGCACATGAGGTAGCAAAGAAACGTTGAAATAGTAACTCTTTTAATGTCAGAAGCATCCGTAAAAATGAAAATTGAAAAATATGAGCTACTCAGAAAATCTTGCACATTCACACGTTAAAAGATTTAACTTCTAGATGATCCAAACTGTGATGCTGAAGGAGATAAGAGACGGTGGGCAATTTACCACCAGTCTGGGATTGACAAGAGATTCTTATTCATTGCTTTACAGAATCAACAGGCTCACAATTCATCTGGGTGAATGATATTATATATAAATATATTAATTATATTGTATTGAGGATATATACATATACATACAAGTAAACATCTAGTTATTATATTATGCAAGAAACATGTGTCCAATTAATTCTGTCTAAACTCATCCAAAATAAAACTTCTATATATTAATTTTAAGTTTTAGGCCACAACATTTTAAGTGTTAGAGCCACTCCATATACTCAGGCATATGTAAATCTATTTATTTATTTATTTTTATATAGACTTTAATTTAGTAAATATTGATGACATTATTTCTAAGTCCCAGGTATTTTATTCAGTTTTGAGAATATCTACCTTCCCACACATTCTTGTGCATAACCACACACACACACGGGAATCATATTGGTTTAAGATATATAGCTAATATATAATCATATTAATACATAGTCATATGCTAATTTTATATAACACAATTGATATAATACTTACAACTTTGCATTGTTGATTAGTTGTAAAAATACACACAGCTTTAATAAGATATATATATATATACATATATACATATATATATCCTGAATTGTGCCTTGCACATCTCAAAGTTCAACCCACAGAAAATATTTCTCAAGAATTTCAGAAAGTTTCATGTTCTGATTTTTAGCTCTAGTATAAAAAAACAAAGCATGTTGAAACGTGTTTTCAGATTAAATTGTAGCTTTGTGTTATTTTAGGCTTCTATTAAGGGCATTTTTCTCATCTAACCTTGAAAAATCTTTGCTGATTCTTTTCATCATTAGTGTGATTTAGTGAGACAATTACTGAGTTAATTTCCCATAATGATAAAAAACCTCACTGTATCTGTTTTTCTAATTTACTTTTAAGAACACCACAATCAAAGCATAACTCTCTAGCTTGTTTATCTAGGGCTTGGGTGAAAACGGTTCCACTGGAAGGCAGCCCAGGATGAGGAAGTGGCCGGAGTCTGCACACAGCTATCAGGGAATGCATGTGCAGGAAGCCACAGCACAATACTCTTGTCTAAGTGCCATTTTCTGTGATCACGCACTGTGACCAGTACTAGTCCCACAGGCCTGTCCACATCTGAGCTCTTGTGACCCGACGGAATCCTCATGCATAAAATGCCATAATTATTTTCTTTACTATAGATTCTGTATAAATGAGGGAATTCAGGCAACATTGCCTCAGGTCAAAGCTGGTAAGTAGTAGAGCTAAAACTGGCACAGAGACACTGGTTTTATACAATAGGCTTGAAACTTACAATCTTTCTGATATCACCAAAGCAAGAACTCTTTCCTTCAAAATTTGTAATCAAGCAAAAAAAAAAAAATCTCTTACGATTAATAATCATGAGGTCTAGGTTCGTGGTGTAGAGCATGTGCTGTTGACATTCTGTTTCATAGAGCCCATTGAAGTCCCTCCTCAGAAAGCAGCCCAACATGGCCCAAGTCCTTGAATTCTTGCAATCCATGTGGGAAGCCAGGATGATTTTTTTTTTAATTTTTAAGATTTATTTATTTGTATTGTAAAGGAAGATTTTATGGAGAGGAGAGATAGATGATTTTCCATTCTCTGGTTCACTCCCCAAATGTACCCAATGGCCAGAGCTGAGCTGATCTGAAGTTAGGAGCCAGGAGTCTCTTCTGGGTCTCCCACATGGGCGCATGGGCCCAAATGCCTGTGCCATGCTTTTTGCTGCCTTTCCAGGACACAAGCAGAGCACTGGATCTGAAATGGAGCAGCCAGAGAGGAAGCAGTGCCTATGAGGGATACCAGCGCCACAGGGTAGAGGATTATCCTGTGCATCACTGTGCTGGCACCAGGATAAATTTTTTGACTCTTGGCTTCAGTTTGGCAGCAATTTGGCTTTTGCAATTATTTGGGTCATGAACCAGTGGATGGATGCCCTACCCCCTCCCACCCATCCCTCATGTCTCTGTTGCTCTGCCTTTCAGATAAGTACATTTACAACAGTAACAACAATAGTACCTCTGAGAGAGTAAGATATTCTGAAACCCAGTCAATCAACAAAGATTTGAATGTCGATGGCTCTGCTGCATGGTGCTATAATAACTAGGAATACACTACTTTCATTTAAGCATATTTTGAAGAATCTTGACCATGTTTAGTGGAAAAAAAATTGTCTCATTGAAGTTAGCGTATTTATAGATACTAGGATAGGATGATACAAGGGCTGAAATGTGTAGATATATTGATATATGAATACAAGCCTACTGTATTTCATGCACGCATCTATAGTTTTCTTTCCTCAAGATTTGTGACATGGGCTTTGTAAATAAAACACAAGCAAGTGAAATTCAAAAGCATGGTAATAACACAGCGGTGTACATGCATGAAACAAAAGTAAATTTATCAAATAGTCTCAGGTGCAAGAATTAATTCATTTCTTCAAGAGTTATTACCCAATTCCTTCACCCATTCAGCACCACCACCTATCGGGTCTCATATCAGGAGCCTATCAATGGCATGTTTTGAATCTAGAAGTGATCCAAATCCTTTTATCATATCTGTTAACATCTCTCTTGAACTTTAAAGTGCATGCTAGTCTTGGTGGCTTTGTAAATGGGGACACTCCTGGCTATCTTCAGCTGTTCCACCACCCACAGTCTCCTGAAGTATATATCTCCTGAAGTATATAGTCAGGGTTTCTCCTCATGGCCTTCTGATCTGGGTCTTTAGTATAACCTGCTGTTCCTATTCCCATTTCTGTTTGTCCTCTGGTATCTGTGTGGGAAGCAAGTTTCCATCTCTGTAAAACACCACTGGCTGCTTTTTCCCTTCTCTTCACTGTCACACTGAGTCTAGAAAGATTTCTCTTCTTGTCTGTCTGCTGCATTGTCTGTGGATCCATTATTTTTTTTTCTCAATGATTCCTCATTTCAAAATAATACCACAATAAGTATGTTCTTTACTCATCCCCTGAGACCCAGAAGTAGAGACAGGGAGGGTGGATGGGAGCCTGGAGACAGAAATATATCCAACTTTGAGATCAAATTCTGTTCTATTTCTAGGAGGGTGAAAATACCATAAACCATTGCCCTCTCTGTAGTCTTGCCCCTCTAAAACAGCAGGAAAACATAAAATGAATCACAAATGTTTCACAATCCAAGAATAAGTTTATGTTAGTAGAATACCTACAGCATATCCCATTCATATTCCGAATACGTAATAACCGTAGAATTCTCCAAAGAGATGTACAAAGAAAAGGCCCAACAAGCTAATAATCAGTGCAGGAAAATTCTCAGTGAAAACTTAGATTTGAAAATGATAAAAGCATCTTCAGTTAAAACCCACGTCACTATTAATGGAGAAATGCTACAGTCAGTCTTGCACAGTTACAGAGGGTGTTTTAAAAATGTTAAAATACTTGCTAGATATGATCTAAATACTGTAGAGATTGGTTAGTCATGTTATCAGATCATGAATTCCTGGGACACCACAAACACAGAAGTGTAACACAATGGATTCAGTACTGTGGAGGATACATCTTCCTGTCTGGTAAGATGTGAGTCGTAGCTTTGTGGGTTTATGTTCTATGCAATCACACAGGATCCCATGCATAAACATGCTTTTGTTTAGTTTGATGCTCTACTGTTGCCATTTTGAAGTTCTTGATAACTTTGTTTTGTATTTGTAATTACTTACAAGAACTGATATTGTATGCATTATGGGATACTTTATAATGTTTCAATGCATGGAAATATTATATGATGTCAAATGCTGATTAAAAAGTATCTCCTGAAGTATTAACTTTCTTTATGGCAAAAATATTTTGAAAATTATTGCCTTTTAAAAATAGGGAAGTTAGACCTTAACTTTATCCAAAAACTTTATCCAAAAGCTGTGTGAGACACAACTCCAGAGCTTCTCACTCCTATCTAGTAATAACTTTTGTTTTTATACAAAAGCTCCATGCTTTCTTTGTGCTTTGCAGAGCACACGCTATGTCGCATGCCTTGGACTCTAGCCGAGTGGTGGAGATCTGAAGGGCTGTGATCATCTTCTCTGAGCAGCATCTGGACAGGAGCTGTTTGTCCAAGCTGGAGAGCTGTCCCCACATTCCTGAGATGTGAGTCCACTCTTCACTGGACAGTGCTACTATTAAAACCTCATGTGCAAAAAATCCAGGGTCACTACTATTAAACCCATGGTGACCTAAGGGCGTTGGCAAAGGGGAAGCTAACGTCACTTGGAAAGTTTTATAGCAATTAGCGTTGAAAATGAAATTGAGTAATCGAAGCCATGGCTTTCTAAGTATAAAGCAGTATGGCAAAGAAACAATTCACAATGTTCATAGTCCACTGCAACAAAGAAATACAAAAGAAATATAGAGTTGATTAAATAAAAGTGAAAACATCCTGACAAAAAATGTAGATATCTAAAGGCAAACTTTCACACAAATGTTATGTAAATGTATATATTCGTGTAACAGTAACACCTAAATTATTACATATACTTAGAAAAAGCAAATTCAATGTTGTACGTAGACTGTTGTGGTATAGGACGTAGGTCTGGCATTCAGCAGTAGAGAGCCCCATTCTGTTACTACTTGGGAACTTAACCACATTCTTCACTCTTTCATACCTTCACATCATCATTTGTGAACGAGGGAACAGATTGTCCCTTCTAATGATAGCTGCTGCGGAGATAAGTAAGATAACATGAGCCAAATATCATTATGGCAGCAAGACGAATCACCGTTCAGTGCTAGCTACTAACAATGTTTTTTAGCTATTGTCCTTTGTTTCATAAGAATATAATCAGAAATGATATAGAAGATGCAGTTCCATATTATAAATAAAACCTAAACATTTTATAACAAGGAATTAGCTGCACACAGTGCAGCACATAAAAATGGACAATGTATCACACTGGAGGTTATCTACAAATACCATGATGTTTACATTAAAATATACTGCATTGCCCTTGTATATTTTAAATACATGTATAAGAAAAGGTAAGATATTACTAAATAAATTATCAAAATGATTATTCCCTACCAATCTGATATGTACGTTTTGCTTTATTCCTATGATTTCTTGATTTTTTAAAAAATCTACAGTGACATGAAATCATTCATCTGTATTTTTGTCATATTATATAAAATATAATGCATATGTACACACAAATTCTGCATTTCCTCAGAAAAAATTGTCATCATCTGAGAATAATATTCAGAGATTACTGAAACTAAAATTATTGAGAACTGTTCTAATAAACCATTAAAATGTTTTATGCATAAGATAGCACAATTACAAGAATCAAAAAGTTATCTATTATGTTTAGACTAAGTAAGTAGGAAGCATGTCAAATTACACTGAATATAATGAAATAGTACAATTTTAAGACTTTATAGATGATGATTTTTTAAAGAAAATCCACAGTATTTTATATTAAGTTTAAAATTCTGCTCTTTCACGAGATACAAAATTTCTTTAGCCTTAAAATGTACATATTGCTTAGTTTTGACATGTGGCTGGATAGGGGTTTTTTTCAGAGTCCTTTGGGACTAACTTATCCCAATTTGCAGTGCTGGAGTCCTAGCTGACTTGTGCTTCTGATCCAGTTTCCTGTGACTATGCCTGGAATACAAGCCCCAACATCACCATGATGTCCTTGATAAATGATGAAACAATCCCTTGGTAAATCCTGTCACGTGATACAGCCTCCAGGGGCTCTCAGGAGCAACAACACTTTGGGAAGGTTCTTTCTAATTGCTTCCAGCCCGGGGTTTATAGCCAAGATCCAAAGCAGCTACTTGGCTTGTGATCCTATGAAGGTATTCATAACATTCCAATCATCAGCTACACCAACAGGCATCCTGTGATCGTTAGACATCCTGTGGGTTCACATGGGCGATCTGGATAGAGGGCAGGACTCATCATTTCAAACAAACAAACATAAGGTAGAGTAATATATTATTGTAAGGTTCAGATGTTAAGTGGAAATAATGACCTCAAAATTATTATTTTAGTCTGAAGACTTCTTTGGAAAAATGTTATAAACAAATAACAGTATGTGTGTGTAACATACACATTTCATCTAATAATAGCAATGTTAATATTGTTTGTTTCGTGCATGCTGAACATTGGAAAAGCAAGTGTATTTGTAGCATTGTAAACATAATTGGCTTTCTTCTATCCAGTTGCAAGCCTATCACAAACACGTTATAGAATATTTCAATGTTTAAAGTAAAATTTGTACAAGCAACAGAAAATTGATACTTGGACGAAGTTAAGAGGATACTATTTGGCTTTCTGTTCGTTGGTAACAGCATCTATCTGTCTGGGTTTTCCATTGTAATAAGAGAATGATTTCAATCAAAACAAAGATGCAATTAAAGCAGATGAAAGTCTGTTTCATAACAATTTTCACTGTGGAAAAGTAGGTCACTTTCAGCCAAAACTGCCCTATAAAGACATCATTGCTTTATTGTAATAAGTGCTGTGAAAATGCAACTTACTCCTGTGTTTTAAGCGAAAAAAAAAAATTACTCCATTTAAAAACCATAGACGTTTGAGTAAGAAAATGCAAACATTCGTAGCAGATGCCAAAATTTCATGCAATAAAAACAGAAGTGAAGTCCATGCAACAGAAGTGAAGTCTCATGACAAAGAAATAAAAATGATGTGTGAACTGAAATGGATGCACCTATGTGGATTTTATGTGCTGTTTTCCACTAATCACTGAACAGTGTTATTATTTCTAGATTTTTTTTCTCAAATACAATATTTATTTTTCTATCTTCATATGTTATGTCTTGTGAGGCTTGGAATGTCTGTAACAAAGAATAAAAAATATACATATTATAACATCATAGGAATTCTGAAATACTATTCTATTTTATGTTACATAAGAATAACCAGATATTATCAATGGATGTTATGCAGGAAATTCAGAATTTTGAGTGCAAAAACACCTTCATAAATATGAGTGGTGTTGAAAGTACCAGTCTAGGTTGCAGTTATCCACAGATTCACACAACGAAGGCAAAATTACATAATTTAATTCATAACAAGCAGAGCTTCTTAAAGGGTTTTATGATGGTAGATTTATGTTAGAGATGATACGATGTTCTTCTGAGGGAGTATTTTCCTGTTATTGATGTTGCTGTTGCCAATGATTTCAGAAGAGCAGATCATTAGTAAAGTGGATTGCCACATAGAAGAGAACAATTTGCTTTTGCCTAGCTTTCTGGGTAAGTAGAACGGAAGGTCAATAGTAGAGGTGACGCCAAAGGTAAGCAACTGCCTAGGCTACTTTGTACCTAGGCAAGTGTTAAAACCTCTGGGAGAAAAGCAGCTGATAGCTGTCAGGGATTCTGGGCCTGGTAATGCCAAATTTGTGTGAACTACCAATGTGCCAACATAGTTGCCTATTCTATTCTCTCTCTAGCTCTCTCTCTCTCTCTTTTAAAGTTACATAGGGGACAAATGCTGGCATGCTGGCAGACAGGGTCTGGTCCCCGGGCAGGCAGCAGGGTCCAGGGTGGCATGCACGTCTGGAAGCCTGCCCTTGGGGATCTCCGTGCTCGTGGGCTTGGGGAGGGGGGTTGTGGATCTGTCAGGGAAGGTGTTCTAGAGATGTATGGGAGAGAGAGCTGCTCAGGGATCATGTGACAGGTAGGGAATGACTTCCTGGAAACTTCCACCGACTGGGCTACTACACTTGCAGGTAAATGAGAGGGCTGTTTTCACAATTTTTTAAAAAAAGATTTTTTTTTTTTAATTGGAAAGGCAGGTATACAGAGAGGAGGAGAGACAGAAAGGAAAATCTTATGTCCGATGAGTCACTCCCCAAGTGACCGCAATGGCTGGAGCTGAGCAAATCTGAAGCCAGGAGCCAGGAACCAGGAGCCAGGAGTGCTTCCATGTCTCCCACGTGGGTGCAGAGTGTCAAGGCTTGGGATCGCCCTCAACTGCTTTCCCAGGCCACAGGCAGGGAAATGGATGGGAAGTGGGGCCGCTGGGATTAGAACCGGCGACCACATGGGATACTGGTGCGTTTAAAGCGAGGACTTCAACTGCTACGCTCTCACGCCCGATCAGATAATTAAAAAAAAAAAAAAAACAACTGCATTTGTGAGTATTTTACACAGTCTACCCATTATCTTTTAAATATGTTTGTTTTATAGAAAAAAATAATAGAAGTGATCATATTGAATCATATATGTATATATATCTAGTTAACAAAATGAAGTTATAACCTTATGTAGAAAATGACAAATGCAGATTAACAACATGTAGCAAGCAAACAAATAGTATCTGGTGAGTTCCTTGTTTGAAGCAGTTCAAAAAGATTGTAGGAAATTACATGACAAGTTTCATTCAGTGAGAAATATTCGAAATGGACACATATGAGTGTGCCAGAAACTGATGGGAAATGTGTATGGTAAAAAAAAAAAAATTATGTGTGGGCTTCAAATCTTTGTAAGTACCTTGAATGTGTTACCAGCTTTGTCTGTGTAAAAAAAAATCAATAAATATTACATAATAATATAATTTCACAGTCTTTTTCCTCCATTCAGAGAATGAATTTTGGATTGGAGGATGGATATTTTTACATAAATGCAAGTATAATGAAATTGTAGATGATCATTTGTTCATTTTTCAATAAAAATAAATATAACCCTTATTATCCTTAATATTAGTTTTAGCTTCTATTTAATTTTACATGAAAGCACTGGCAAGGATATCTATTTTGTTTTTTTTTTATCAAAAAGGATAGAAGGCAGTGATTTTTCACGTAGTGTTTGTGGGTATAGTTGGAAGAAGTGTTTCTAGCAGTGTATGACTGTCAGAACGGTGGAATATTAAAAAAGGAATCAGGGCTCCTGCAAATAATAAATATTTCAGAGTACTACTATAATGAGTAAAACATAATTTGCTCAAATGTAATAAAATGTGGCTGGAACAGGCACACTAGGAGACTAAATTGGCCACTTAACTCAGGATCCTGTGGCAGGTGTTATAATATACATTGTCGCAATTAAAGAAATTTTTGAGCATAATTTAAGAGAAATTGAATACCCACAAGATTGAATAAATAATTATTAATGAAGCAGATTTGTACATTATTGCATATTCCATGACAGTGTTCATACGTCAGGCATAGCAAATAAACTGGATATTTGGGAGTTTATTTTGATTAAAAGAACCAGGCAAATATTAATCTGGATGAAGACAGCCTTGTAGAAGTGGTTCTGCAAGGTACAAACATGAGAAAGTGACCGTGCGAAGGTTCCACTGCCCTTCCAAAACGCATCAGCTATACATAGTTGATCCTTACGGGTAACAAATGCATTTATAATAGAAAAGTCGCAGTGAACGAGAAGCCAAAATTCAGATTTGGTCATTGAGAGGCATCTTAAATAGCTAATTTTCAAGCTGTTTTTACAGGGCAGAAAATGACGCACAGATAGCAAAGGAGATCACCAGCTCAAAAAAAGCTCAGAGATCAACCGAAAGATACTTGATGAGAGAGAAATGTGGAGGCTGTTGACTTGGGAGCGTTTTGGGATCAGCCTAGGGCTGGTGGGGGATACTGGGAATGTCAGTGACAGGTGAGGACTCGCAGCTTTCGCTGACAGCGACAGAGGCCTGGAGCTTTGCCAGGAGCTGCAGAGCTGGCTTAAACTATCAATACGACATGCAGGGCACAGATGGCAGGAATGTTCACTTTCTTAATTCTGGCCCATGTCTTAACTGAATGGATTATGTTCTTACATTGATTGTTTTCTCTTTAAATTTGAACTTACTTAACTCTTTCAAAAAATCTTAGATTCCATGATGTTACCTTAGGGCATTGATTTTAGACTGTTCTTCCTCTCTAATACAAACATCTAAAGGTATGGATTTCTTTCAAAACGTTGCTGCAGGGCATCTAAATTTTTCTGATAAGCTTTAGCTCCATTATGAAATCTATGTATTTCCTCTTATCATCCTTTGAAATTGTGGCCTGTTTATAAGTGATCAGTTTTAAATTCACTTTCTATCTATATTCTAGTTATTTATTGCTGATTCAATTCCCTTGTAGGTGGGAACTATGACCTGTTTGAATCCAACCACTTCACATGCTTCGAGATGTTATTATGGCTCAGCACGTACATAACTGGAATGCAGGGGACACTTGAACACTTCAAAAGCAAATAGACTGCACTAGTTGGATGCTCAGTTCTGTTAAAAATCATTTAGGTGAAGACAGTATTATTATTCTGGTAACCTATGTCTTTGTTGTTGTTTTTTAATTAGTTATTGTATCTCTAATTGAGAAGGTTGCATAGAAATATAGAGTTCTGGGGGGGCCAGGCGTTGTAACCTATTTTCTAAAGTCCTCGCTTTGTATGCGCCAGGATCCCACATAGGTGCTGATTCGTGTCCTGGCTACTAATGTGCCTGAAAAAACAGTGGACCAAATGGTCAGGCCTCTGCCATCCAAGGGGAGATCCAGGATGGAGCTCAGAGACCCTGGCTTCATTTGGAACAGCCAAGGATGCTGCAACCATACAGAGTCAAACCACTTACTCCAGCAATGTCCTTCTTTGGCATTCAGTATGCCAATAGTCACTCACTATAATTATTAGAATAAAGCAATTAATTTATGTTAAGGATAAAATAGTTACTAATACTAGAATGCTCTTTTTTATGACACAAATAGTAAGTAGGCAATGGATGGATATCCCAACTTGCCAGTAATGGAAGAGAGTATAATCAGGAGATACGTGGGAAAGTTTGGTAGAAAGATTCAGACGTTGAATAAATACGGAACATTTTGGAATGGACAGATGATAGCAAGACCGGTGATAGGATCTACCAGTTCTACTACTGGTTCACTCCCCAAATGACTGCGTTAACCTGGGCTGGGCCTGGCTGAACCTAAGTACCTAAGAGACAGGAGCTTGCTCCAAGTCTCCCAAATAAATGCAGGGCCCAAGCATGGGGGCCGTCTTCTACCACTGTGCCTGAATGCAGGGCCCAAGCATGGGGGCCGTTTTCTACCACTGTGCCAGCTACGTTAGGAAAGTGGATCTCTACTAAAACATCTCTACTAAAACATTCTTTTAAAATACATATTAATTTTTATTTTATATGCTTCTGATTTGTAGGTTTTGCAAATATATGTGGATAAAGCAGGAAATTTCCATTTTCCTTGGACCTGACCTGAAATTAAAGTCTTTCTTAACACACAATGAGAAGTGTCATTTCCTCAAAGGAAATTCTGGTTCAGGCAGTGAAATTCCGGAGACTCAGTGTTAGCTGGCTGTTCCCAAAGTTGAAGAAACAGCAGCATCCACATTTCCTTTTTCAATTTTGTTATTAGTGTGTGTTTCCTTAAAACATAATCACATATTTTCTTCCTCTGCCTATGCCTCTGTTTATCTCTCTCTTTCTTGCTTACCAAATCTAATGATTTTGTTGTCTGTGTGCTCAGTTTTAAGCTGCGAGTTTTGTTCACACTTAGACTATTCATATTGCCATATGTTGTTCCTTTTGTGGAATTTAATTCCAAAGCCCTATACACTAAATACGCTCCTCAATTCCTCCCTTCCTCCGTGTCTTATATAAACCACCTCCTCACCCCGGATACCACAGGTGTGAGAAATGAGGTGTCTTTTTTTGGTGGTTGTATTTTTTTCTCTCTTTCTAGAGCTCTTACAATTGAGTACTTCATTGCTATAACACAGCAGGAACCCATAAACACCAACATAGAGCATTTAAATCAATCTGAGAGAACAAGGCTCCCAACTGTAACTTTTCTAAACTTAAAATATATTGTGAAAGGCTACAAGAAATCTATTGCATTCTCTATATATTTTTATGAGTGTCACAGAAGTTAAGTGTCTCCTGACTCGCCTGTGGGTAAATCTTCTAGGCCGGTGCCAAAATCTTGTAATGTAGCAGATGGCGGATGGGGCAGACAATAGCATGCAATTCGGGATCCAGGCTGGGTTCCCCAAACTTTCATCACTAGAAATCATTCCCATTGTTTAACTGCATCTGCAGCCTATTTACATGGGAAATGGGCTCACTGGATGTTGATGATGTGTTGAGCTGGTGTGAGACTCAAACTGCTCAGATTTTTTTTTTTTAAGCGACCAACTCCTACCATTTCTAAGGTCACTACTTTCAGGTTGAGGTTGTATTGTTGTTATTATTTCTCTGGTTGTTATTCCTCAATGTTCTTTGAAACATAACTCTTGAAATGCAAAGCTTGAAACAGAAAGACATTTTATCTAACTTCCTCTGAACTCGTGATCTTACAGCTGTGGGGTAAATCCACTGTAGCCAGCATTACAATAATCACAGTGTATCCTGAAAGCTCGTGCTCGGTTTTTTTTTCCTCCTATATGAAATGGAACAAGGACCTTAACCATGAATTCTATCCTGGGAAAAATGTGCTGGAAACACATTTCTGGCATGGGAATTTGGCACTTGGAGAAATAGATTGAATGTCTCCTTCACTACTTTTTTTTTTTTTTTGCTGGCCCCACAAACAATCTCAGAGGGTAGCAGAAACTCTGCAACTGGAACCATGACCTGGCATCTCCCAGGAATCAGGAGGATAGCCAGAGCAACCAGGTATCAAACCCAGGCATTCTGAAATGGTACATCAATACCCCAATTGACATCCTAACCACTATTCCAAATGTTCACTGTTGCCATTCTGCTTAATTTTGCCTTTCTGGAGGCCGTACATCTGCGTTTCTGTGGTTTTCTTTGTCATTTTAGATGAGTAATGGCTAATCTGGGGCTTTTCTAGATGTGATTCATTGTTTTTAATGCATTCCTGTGCTTCTTTATTGGAATATATTTTAATGTTCCTATTCTATTGCTTTAAAAAGACTCTTGATTTTGAATCTTTGTCTAGACATTTAAGACTGTAAATTTATAACTACCATGTAATTGAATTGTACAAGTTTAAAAATGTTACCTAAAAAAACCCTGACTTTCTACAAAGAATTTTGAGACACCTTTTTCATCTTTTGGATTGCTTAGACATAATCTGCTCTTCTTAATTTCAATTTTTTTAGAACTGTCTAATTATCTATTTTTTTTTACCAGTATTTAGTTTAATTCTGACCACCTTGAATAATTTTGTGAGTATAATTTCACTCTCTTGACATTTTTCAAGACTCACATTAAAGTTGAATAATCTGGGCCCAGTGATGTAGCCTAGCAGCTAATGTCCTTGACTTGCATATATTAGGATCCCATATGGGTACAAGTTCTAATTCCAGCGGCCACAGTTTCCATCCTGCTCCTTGCTGTGGCCTGGGAAAGCAGCAGAGGATAGCCCAAAGCCTTGGGACCCTGCACCCATGTGGGAGACCTAGAAGATAACTACGGAATCAACATACTCTCATATTCTTAGACTTGTATCTGTGAAATGTATTAAATCTGATCCATACATAATACACAAGGAAGAAAAGAAAAAATTAGTTCTTCAGTTGCATTTTCAAAGTTTGTACAAACTGAAGTTGTACATAGTGATAGGATGTGTCTCTTTAGTCATACTTTGTTAGCCATCATATTCTAATGTTCTGTATCCTTGGAAATTTTGTCTTATTCTATCATCTAGAGAATCATGTCAAAATTTAGACTAAGTTTGTGGAAACTTTTCTATTTTGTTCTTCACTGTGATAATTTTGATTTTGTGTTTTGAGGTTGTAAGTACAGACCGGGTCGGAATCACTGAATCTTCTTGATGAATTGAACTTTTCGTTTAGTATCATATATTTCCTCTGTCTCTAGTGATGTCTTGAGTGTTTTTTAAATTTGTAGTTATTCACTCAACAGGAATGCACAAAGCCTGCGCCAGGAACTCTATCCAGGTCTCCCACAGAGGGCCAGAAATCCAGCTGTTTCCTGCCCTCCTGCCTCCTCACTGTGTCCATGTGGAGAAGCTGGAGTGATTAGCTTGACAGGGAGTCAAATCCGGACCCTCTGACTTGTACACAGACATTCTAACTTCTGTTTGAACCGCTAGACCAAATGCCTGAGTGACTGCAGTTGGACTTTACGACAGTATGACTAACCCAAACTTTTGTTGTTTCTGCTTAAAAGACAGCTCTTGTACCATGCTATTACTGCCAGCATTTTAATTATTATAGATGTGTTAATATTAGTTGGAATGAGATATTGGTATGATCTTTCTCAAAATCTACTTATACTTTTAAACCATGTATCTGAGATTATATATTCTGTGCCTGCCTGTGTTCAATTGGGGTGGGAAAGAAGGATGAAGGAAGGGAATTTGATCATATATTCAAATTGCACCTGTGACCTACGTATCTGTTAAAAACAAATGAAAAGGTTAAAAATAAAATTTTAACCTCATTTTTTTGTTAAGTTAATTAATTTTTTGAAAACCAGAGAAAGGTGAAAAGTCAGATAGAGACCAAGAGAATGACATGGTGTGTCCAGCTGTTGGGTCACTTCTCAAATACTTGCAGACTGTTGTGGCAAGAGCAGGTGGAAACCAGGATCCTAAAACTCAACTACCGACAGGGATCTAACTACTTGAGCTACCACTCACTGCCTTCCAGAATGATGCTCACTGGAAGCCGGGAAGTGAAGCAGAGCCAGGGCTCAGAACGAGACACCCCAACATGGAGTGTTCTCTGCCCCGGCTTTGTCCTAACCACACACCAGCCCTGAGGATTAGTACAACTTAATGCTAGGTTATTATTAATCTAGAAGTTACTCTATTTCCAATTCAACTTTATAAATAAAGCAAATTCAGTGTTCTCATTCTAGGGGTTTTTCTTCTCTTTCTTTTTAATGATTATTTTTTATTGAACAGGTGGACTTACAGAGAGGCAAGACAGAGAGAAAGATCTTCCATCCTTTGATTCACTGCCCATGTGGCTGCAGCACTTGGTGCTGAGGTTATCTGAATCCAGGAGATCTGAGCTTCTTCTGGGTCTCCCACATGGATGCAGGGTCCCAAGGTCCTGGGCTGCCCTCTACTGTTTTCACAGGCAGCTGGAAGCTGGATGGAAAGTGGAGCAGCTGGAACACAAACTGGCACCCACTAGGGATCCTGGCTGATGCTAGGGGAGGCTTAGCCAATTGAGTCATCTGGTTGGGTCCTAAACCACTTCCCTGTCCCTTTGCAGATTTGAACCAAATCTGCAAAACCACCAATATCATGAATAAGCAAAAACCTCTATTTGGACTCAAAGCCTGAGGCCTCACCCTTTCCAATCAGAAAATATGTATATAGAGATAGCAGAGACAAGTGCTTCGTTCATCATGATGGATTTCACTTCTGCTACTCAGTCTCAGAACCACAGGTTCAGCGTATTCGTAGCTTTTATTGGCCTTCAAAGCAGTTATTAGCATTATTTCCAGCATGTACATTCCTACAGAATTGTTAATGCTAAATAAAGCTCTGAGGTGGAGGTCACCATCAGAGTGAGGCAGGTGCAAGCCACAGGAATCTCCTGGCCAGAGGTATAACGGACAAGAAAGGACCCTCCCTGGCTTTAGAAGGGACCGTGTGAAATTACATTGACTTGACAAGTCAAGCATCTGGAAACATCAGAAAGAAATCTCTATTGCTTTAAGACGCCTAGCGGTGACACTTTATCTTTGTCATTCTCCATCATATATTATCCTGTAGTTCAGCGGATGCATTGCAAATGCACATGCAAAAAAAAACCCTGATATTAATCAATTATTGGATGATTACTTCATGTGTGAAATGCTGAACTTAGAAAAATCGCAAATAAGAAATTACAGTGAGTTAGTAAAAATCACTGTCACAAAAACTAATGATTTAAACATTCTAAAGGGATCAGAGACAATCTGAACACTCAGACACTCTTATGCTAAGAACATCTAAATACTGTAGTGCAGAGACTACTGTATTCAATATGGTTTGCAGAAACTAAAATATGTGTTTAAGCTATCAATTTAACAACTTGCACATGGTTTATTCCATCATGCATATTAAGTAATTTTAGGGTTTTTTTTCTGTATTTCCAGTTTTCTGTATTTCTCTATGTCATATGGGCCATATTGACAGCTGTAGTGAAGATTCTGTGTCTAGAATAAACAGATCATTTCAGCAGCAGCCTTAAGGATGGGGCTGAAATGAACACTCTAACCAGACTGGCAAGCCCCACACTGCAGGCTATGAAAGATGGCAGAATTCAGTAAGACACACATGCATCAATAAACAAACAAAAAAGAGACGGTAGAGTCATTTGGGGATTTTCAAAATCTCCGACTCATTCTACCTAGCTCTTCAAATAGCTTCAGAAGAAAGAAAAGAAAAATGAATGTTAGAAATACATATTTTTTTATCCTTCACAGTTCTAAGGCACATTCAGGGTTCAATATCAAAATGAATCCTTTTTGGAGGCTAGCTTACTTTCTCGGGAAGGCATTCTCTTTTTATTTTATCATTCTTTCTTTGTATGCATCATCATCAACAATCTCTTCAATTCTTCTATTTTTTCTAACTTTTACAAAAACATAGCAAGATGTTTGCAGATAATTATTTTAAGTTACCCAAAACCAACATTTTTTTTTACAGAACTGAACATCTTTATTTATATAAGATTCTCAAAAGAAATATTTTAATCTATAAAAATTTTAATCATAGTCTCAAAAAGTCTTAGCCTTTCGTTTGGACGTTAGAGTAACTTTTGTGCTAGCTTCAGTTTCTTCTGCTTGTTTAGTTGGGAAATTAAAAAAAATAAATGGAAATGCTTCTGTGACTCTATGATGTAAAAGTTAGAAGCTGAGGGGGTGAAATATTTTAGACTGAAAATTTAATGATTAAAATCAAGCAAAGCATGTCTGAGAGTTGAAGTTTCCCCTTTTTCCATTATCCAAAAGACAGGAATAAATTGTTCTGAACCATAATAACTAGCTGTCTTCTTAAGAAATCTGATTATAGCACATGGACTTAGGGATCCCTTCAATTACAGGGAGAAATCATGGAAATCACAAACACAAATTGGGGTGTTTCTATGCGAACACCGCCCATTGAGGATCAAGTCCTGCAAGCCTGCTTTGAAAATGAAAGGGACCGAGGACTTTTCATCAGATATTGTTAGATGTCTGTGGTCTCATCCATGTTCTAAGGTGCGCAACACCTTCTCTTGATACTATTAATCAAAATGTTTGTGAAACTCCTTCTTCTTCTTTGTCTCACTCAGTTCTTCACAAGAGATGTTGCAATTTGCCTCCTCTGTGAAAAACACAAAATTTGTAGCCTGTATTTCCATAAAGAAATCATAAAAGTTATTTTATTAATATGGATTATAGCACATACATATTACGATGTAAAACAAATCCTGGGAACTCAATAAAAGTGTTTTTTTTTTTTTTCTAAAGAAGTAATGGCTGGGGAATAGATACACACACTTGATGCTTTCTTTATTTCACCGAGTGCAGGACTGATTTCTGCAACAGCAAATTTTGCTTTATGTACTCTAAAAAGGAAAATGAAACTAAATTTTAACACCAATTGCCTCAAGTTCGTAATAATTTATACTTACTATTTCACAATTTATATCATCTTGAATATTTATTGTTTAGTGTAAAATATTATGTTGTATTTAGTTGAGAGAGAGAGCGATGCCCTCCCTTTGTTGGTTCACTCCCCAAAATGTTTGCAGTGGCTGCAACGGGGCCAGGGCAAAGCGAAGAGCCTGGAAAAGCATCAGGGTTTCCCGAGTGAGTTGCATGGTACCACATCCCTGGACAATCTTCTGCTGCTTTCCCAGACATATTAGCAGGGTACTGGATTAGAATTTGTACACATAATACTGTGATTTTTTTTAGAAATTTGCGTGTATAAGATGCCAACATTCTTGTGAAATGACTAAGACCTAGTGAAATCCAGTCTAAATCAGGGAAAACTGTAATAGACAAGTGTGAATGATTGAGCTGGTAATTAAAGACCTTTACTGTGTCTGATTCTTATACACCTGAAAGCAAACTATTCTCCAATTTAGCATTAATGCTCACATAACACGGCATAAATTTGCTCCTCATACAAAGAGCTGCTGCTGGAAAAAAAACAAAACAAAGAAGAAAAAAAAAAACACCGCCTGAAGTGTTTTTAGTACAAAAAGATGAAAGAGACAACTTACAGAATCTCAAAGAGAAAGATCAAACATTTTTCTTTCCTGGCCCTTGTCTAGAACATTTTTCTATTCATTCACAAAACCAATAGAGACCATCACTTGCAATGCAAAATCAAGTCTAATTAAATGTTAGTGAATTAACTCAGTAGACTTATTTACTACCTCAAGGTCCACTTGTCTGTAATGTGTGTAAGCTGAATTGATGTCTGAAAAAGGAATAGGCCTATGGTCTAAGATCCTACCAGTTCAGAAGTCATGCCAAGCTTCCTGGAGAGTCCTTTGTGCTCCACCAAGCGAACACATGTATGCAACAGCAAGAGGACTCTGAGCTCAGTGGGGATTCAGAGCTGTATGTTAATAAAAGCATTGAGGCCATAGCGATCTGAATATTCTTGACTTAGGATTTTCTACCATGTCCACATTGCGGTAGATACGATGGACTATACCCACTCATACACTCTACCCACAGACTTGCTAAAATACAACGGCTTTTAAGTGTTCTGACGTCCAGAGAACCCAGGGAGTGAGGTAACGGAATCCAAGAGTTAGGAGGAGATTGAGAGTAGTAACTGGATCTAAAATTAAAACTCAGAGTTGGAACCCTTTTCAAAATTTTGGTTATACTTCCTAGTTTATTTGATTTTTTTATTTCTGCTTACACATTTTTTAAGGGGCTAGTACAGATTATACCATGTTGAATGCAGTCTATGTAAGGTCTCCCTTTCTTGAGGCTGAGTCAGACTTACTTTCTTATTTGCTTAAGTAAAACAAAAATAAAGGCTATCTGGAATTTTTGAGGTTGGCTTGTTTTAAAATGTAATGAACACTATGAAATGGTACAGGTCTAGGCAGTTATTTTTCCACTTCTGTATTACCAGCACAGTCATGTACTTTGGAACCACAGAGATTTCTCAGGTCAGGTGGTCCCTGTGACAAGCTGAATTGGGGGATTCTGGATAGTACACCTGGCAAAGGCTAAAGGATTTCTCCACGTAGTATACTTATGCCAGCAGTAACTCTTGGCTTCACATTCTACCTTTGCTTCCCTCAAGGCAAGGTCAACCAGCTACAAGAGCATATTGTGAAGCTATCTTTAGGAACAGCTTGCTTCAGGAAGATTAATAGCACCAAATAAATTTCTCTGCAAGCTTGAACTTGGTGACTGAGAGATTGAGGGAAGGAGCAGTAACATCAAAAACTTAGAAAAGAGATTTATGCACTACAGCCTGAATTTTGTATTGCCTAGGAACTAAGAGATGTAAAAACACAGACAGAAATAGACAATGACAACAATAGAAAGGAATATGCCTGCCTGTCACCTATAAAGCCTGAAAGATGTTCTTTCTGGCATTTTACAGATAAAACACTTAGAGATAAGAGTTATAGCAGAAGTACAGGTTTTTTTTAGCAAGTAGAAACTATTTTACACACATATATATATAAATATACATTTATAGAGTTTTTAGCAAATAGAAACTATCTTTGTAGATAAATCGATAAATTGATAGATAGATGGAAGAGAGAAGAAAAAATGGACACCTTAACAAAGAGAAATAGCTCATATTCTTTGGTTCACTTGACAAATGCCAGAAATGAAAGCCAGAGCATGTGGGTGGGAAATCAATCACGGTTTTCCATGTGGCAACAGGAGCCCAGCTGTTTCAACTGCTACCAGCAGCTCCCAGGAAATGCACTCACTGGAAGCTGACTCCAGAGCCAGAACTGGAATCAGAATAAAGTCTCAGACCCAGGTACCGCATACAATATGGGTCACCAAGATCTGAACTGCTAGGTCAAATGCCAGTCCTATACCCTGGATAGTTAAAAGAAAATATTACACATGGCATGTGGCTCATTGGCACACTGGGTTCCTGGCAGACAAGATTTGCTCCAGACTAGAAGAATCTAATTATTCAGTAGGGTTGGAACCTAAGGACACAATCATTGTACTTGTGAGGCCGGCAACACAGACTGTGCACAGGCGAGAGTCAACAGGTAACGCCATCATGAGAGCTGCTGTGAATGTTACCACTAGAGGTGGGACTTGAGAGCCATGCCTCCCACTTCCTTTGCCCAAATCCACTGTCTACAGTTACCACGTACAAGGCTCCCTTTTATTCGGTTTTCTGGGGGAATGTGATGACTGATGGCGCCTCAGTCATCTTCCTATGTTGGAGTTCTGTGGGATAATGGGAACGTAACGCTACGTGCGGCATGCTCTTACTGTCGTGTGTATTATTCAAGGCATGAAAGAAGCGATCAGATATCTTAAGATGGCCAACTGTGACCCAGCATTTAGTATAAGGCGGGGGCGGCCATAAATAGTAAGCAAAATCAAATTGGTAGAGATACAAAGTCGATTGGTTCTGCCCGAAGAAGAGCTGTTGGCAAGAGAAATCCCCCCGAGAGAGAGCTTGCTGACGACATTCGCTCTCATCTTAGTTCTCAGAAGGGTTGCTTGGGTGAGGCTTTCCATTCCTGGATTTCTTTAGGATTTTCAATTATTTCCCAGTTTGATCCTTTTTTTTTAAATGCAAGTTAATGTGAAAAGAATTATCTAAATCCTAGCAAGATTTTTTTTTAAAGATTTATTTTATTTTTATTGTAAAGTCTGTTATACAGAGAGGAGGAAAGATAGAAGGATCTTTCGTCCATTGGTTTACTCTTCAAGTGGCCAGAGCTGTGCCTGTCTGAAGCCAGGAGCCAGGAACTTCCTTCAGGACTGCCAGGATATGCACTGGCGCTCGTATGGGATCCTGGGAGCTAGGAAGGTGATGACTTTAGCCACTAGGCTACTGCCCTGGGCCCCTGGCAAGTTTTACTGAGAGGTGCATTTGTGTTTATCCCTATTCATCTCTGTCAACAGCTTTTAGGGTTTTTATGATTAGACGCTTTGGAAGCACATCTGAAACTTACTGAAGACACTTTTATGAGGTTCCTAAAGGTAGGAATGACAAGGCACTTAAGAATAACTATTAGAACTTTATCTGACTGTTCTTGGTCTTTCCTTCTTTCTGTATATCACTTTAATTTTTGGTTCAATAACGACAGGCTTAATAATAACAGCAGGAAATGAAGCAGGCAGGAAGGGCAGAAAATCTTGTGGACAATTTCTACCAAAAACCCCCAGATCAATGAGATTTTTCAGTCTCTTCCATGTTCATTCCTACAGCTAGAGCCCAAGTTGTGCGTTCTGTTTTTGCCCAGTGTGTGTGTGTGGCTAGGGGAGCGTGTTCTTCCTTACACAAATATAAAAAAGAAACACTGGAAACAACTCATTATAGAATCATGACACAATGGCTTGTGATGCACAAATTGATATGCTCATGCAGGTGTCAAGTGCCCAGGAAACCACAGGAAGAATAGAAATGAGTTTACCTTAAAGCAGATGCATGCTCTTCTAAAAAATTTCTTGAGATGCAAATGAGCTACGTATTTCTTTGCTGTTAATATAAGTACTTATAATTTGAGACTTAAAAATGTAGAATTACACATGCAATTTTTAGCTTGCCAATTTTGCATCATATAACCACCAAGAGCTTATAACTTAAGCATAATGAGCTAATTATGTGTAGACGAACTCAGGGAACTCTCATTCTCTTTCTCCAAGAATGTGTGAAATGCCTAATTCAAATGTCATTGAGAGAACTGTCTCTGGGCTGGTATTGTTCCAACTTTCCTTTCTTAAGTTGTCCAGCATTTTTTTTCTCCTTTCCTTCTCTGGCCGTATGCGTCTACTGACTGCATTGTGCTAATGAAAGGGGACATTTATTCTTCCATAACTTGGCAGAATAAACACTATCAGGATTTGGGTCGGTTGCGACCAGGGATTCTGCCTTGGAAAGCAGCTTTGGCAGCCTTACGTTCCATGCGTGATGTTAAGCAATCTTTCTGGCAACAGTAGCTCCTGGTGTTTTGTGTTTAACTCTTCCATGGGCACACGGAGTACAGGAAGGGGGGGCTGCTGTTCCAATATTCTGGAAAGATATCTCAGAAGGGTCGGCTTTGGAGCCAGTCTGGAAAGAAAATTCAGATTTCCTGAGTGATTTTTAAGCAGTTACTGAATTGTCAATTTCTTGATTAATAGTATATATATATTTAACATTGTTGCCTTACACTTTTTTTTTCATATTGGTGGCTAATAAACAATTGTATCAGTTGCTGGAGATATGTGACTTAGTATAGTAAGAATCTAAGAGATTTGAATTACTCACCACCTTTGCTAAAGTCTAGGAAAAAACAAACCTTTCCTTTTAGTTCTTATCTGACTTTAGAACAGACTTCATTCAAAGTCTGCCATTTTCCTTTTGGTTTAGAAATTTCACAAGTTTTTCTTTTTTTCATAATAAGAATTTGGCAAAATAGTTTATTTAGAAGGACTGGAGAGGAAGAAAGAATAAATAAGAGCTATGAATGGCTTATGTAGAAAAAGATGAGTTGGAAGAGAAACAGATGCAAGCAGGTGTCTCAGTTACCTGGAAGCTACAGAATCTTTGCGACTCTTGGAGTTTGGATAATGAGTTTGAAAACCCAGCATATCAATTAAGGATATTTATTTTTAGTGGTCATGTTGTCTCTTATATTTCTGTCATTCCAAAGTCAGGATTTGAGCAAAACTCTAGATAGCCAGCAAAAAGTCCTCTAGTGTGAACTTGCTGCTTGGGCATGGATGATCCCGTGACTGATCAGATCACTGCTTGTTTAAAAGTGTCCGAGCACGACTGTGATAAGAATGCAGCCAATGCTGGATTAGAGATATCCATAAAACGAAAGAACTAAGACAGGGAACACCTCTTAGATGTTTTATATGAGAAGAGGAGCTTATGTCATCTGTGACTCCATCCATTTTCCAAGCGTCAAATACTTCTAAACCAACAACCACAGGTTACCATCCCGATGAGAATGAATGCACATGAAAAGATTAATGTGGCATACGTCTAGACTGTTTTTAAACACTTATAGAATATACATTATGTACAAATATATACTATATTTTATATTAAAATATAATAAATTTATATTTATATATCATACAAAATTGTGTTTGTTTACAAATCTTAAGATAACAGTAAATTTAGCGATTAGAACTCAGTAAATCTGCTTACAATTCTTGCAGAGAAGGGTGTGTTTTTTTATTCTGTTAGGATGGGACTTGGTTAGAACACTCTGTCAATACAGAAACAGCTCACTGTTTATCGTTTTCTACTCTGCAGTGTCAGTGAAATGCTAATTTGAGAAAGGATCAAAATTGTTACAAAAATAATGTGATGTATGAGGTTCCAGAAAAATACTTCACGAGGGTCAGAGCTGAGTCACCCTTCTGATGGCCTGAAATGCTCTGAAGTATATGTTTGCTTTAGATACCCAGAGATTTGTAAGAATATCAAAATTTGACAAAAAAACGAGTCTAGTGATCATATCAATATCTCCATATATTAGATATAGATAAATGTGTCCACACCCACGTAAAATACTGGTTCATGATTAAGTTGCTTTAGCTCTGTAACTTGTAATAATAGATAAATAAGGGAAAATATTAACTTATACATGAGAATTTAAATCTCTCCAATATGCTCTGTTCAATATATTTTATTTATAAATATTCTGTTGCTCAGATAATAATATATAATAATAATATATCAACATCATTTTCCCAATAAGTACTCTTACTAGGAAGACGACTGCCCACGTACACAGTCAATATGGAATAATCACTTGGTTACCAAAGGCATGAAAGTAATATTTCCTTTGTGTGTTTTCATGGGGTTGCTCTAAAATTGCTAGTGATAACAGGTGGTTCTTGATATATGAAATATGTATTCTAGCATTTTAGAAAGTCTAAATATTAACAAATATTTTTGTGTAAACATCCACAAACATCCTGCCTACTTATATCTTGATACGTATCCTTAACAAAGAGAAATACTCGCAAAGATGAAAATAAAATAATATATGCATTTGATGACCAGCATATATTACACATTTCTTGTTGGAAATTTCCCCCTCACTCACAACCTAGACTAAATTTTAAAAATATAAAGTATAAATAAGAAATAATCTGATTTTCCAAATCTGCAGTACCTGGAATATGGACAAGAGATGTGTTGGTGTGTTACTCAGTTTCATTTGTCCATTTTCAGCCAAATAAACATGGCAGTCTTTCTTTGTCCACCTGGGGCCATTCTTGTGGATTTCTGCATAAACACCTGTGGATACAATGGACTCCATGTACCTTACTGAGCAGAACTGTATTTGCTATACAATTTTAATCAGCTGTGATCCATTCTTGTATGAACAATACTACAAAATTATATTGTAATGTAGGCATCTTTAGACACAATATCCATTTTCAAGTATAAATTCGAAACATTTCCCATTATGAGTTGTTAGGCTTCCAGGTTAGGTAGATTTTAGAACAGGCTTGCTAAATTTGTAGTTGTATCCATGTTTATCTGAGTAAGCTAGCCCATTAAGGGGTTTCAAATTTATTCGGGAAAATCAAGAAAACTGTTTTGTTAATGTTATTTCTATTATGCTTGGAGCATTGCCTGAACCGAAGCGTCTAGAGACTAGTCAGCCTCCACTACTCTTGGCATTTATTCTTTCTTCCTATATTTCATCAGTACTCAGCAGACACGTCAGTCTAAGGAAAATGAACACTTCAGGATTGGTAGAGTGTTAGTGGACTTTGGATCTACTATATTCAATATTAATACCCAAAGCATGTTTTCATAGCTTTTGAACTGAACATTGATTTACTTTTTGAATTGATAACTGCAGATGAAAATTGAACCTAGATGCACAGAGAGACTCATTAGGCAAATCATTTTTATTCTTGCCTTACCATCCACACACTTAAGAGAATTCATTTCCTTTCTCTGTTTTTATCCACACCCAATCCATAAAACGTCCTCAGTTGAAATCTCTCTCTCTCTCCCTTTCTCTCTTTCCCAATGTGTAGGTGTAGTTCCTGAATAAATTGTTCACCCTTCTGGTCTCTTCCAAATTTAATTTTTGTTGTTGTTTTTTTTTTCTACTAATGTTCAGAAAGTTCATTGTGCCCAGAAAGCAAAGAGTGCCTTCCCTGAAAAATGAGGAGTTCTAGGTCCAAATAGAGTTACTGAGAGAGAAGGAAAGACAGAAATCTTTTCTTTGTTCATTTACTCCCCAGATAGATGTCATGGCTGGAGCTGGGACAATAAGAATTCAGCAGCCAGGGGCTTTCTCTGGATTTTCCTTGAGAGTACAGGGGGCCAGAGTCTTGGACCGTCCTCCACTGCTTGCCCAGGCCATAAATAGTATGCATGGAAGTGGAGCAGCCAGGACTCAAACTGGCACCCAAAGGGATGCCAATGCGGCAAGCAGAGACTAAGCCTGATATGCTCCATGCCAGCTCCAGATCGCCAGCTTTATAAATCTAAAATATGGGATTTGATGCATAAGATGTTAGGTTTGTATTATGAATATTACCCTGCTACATACCACCATTTCTGACACCTGTGTTTAGACAGCAGAATGGATGTCCTAACGAAGTTTATATCCATGTTTAAAAAAAAAAAAGATTATTTACTTGAGAGAGAGACAGAGAGAGATTCCATTCACAACTGCTCAATTTCCTGCAAAATCAGGGATAGGACAAGCTGAACCCAAGAGTCAGAAACATTATACTGGTCTAAATCCATGTTCTTGTGCCATCAATCACAGCCTTCCAGGTATGTTAACAGGAAGCTGTATCAGAAGTCCTAGCAGCCTAAGTTTGAACAAGGCACTGCAACATGAGATGTGGGCTGTGTAATCCATGTCTCAACCCATTGTAGCATAATGTCTGCCTTTAGTTCATATTCATCTTGATACCATACACCAGTCTCAGCCACAGTGACTATTGGTAACTGGTTACACAGATTGTCTTGCTGTTATTTCTCTCAAGTGCAAACTTAGAGGAAATGCAAGAGTGATTAAGGGAATTCTGTATGGGGAATCTGGGTATCTCCATGAGCTAATTTTATTCTGAAGGTATACAGATGTTAGCAAAAGCCTAAGACCTAATCTAATCCCTGGTTAGAAAGATGTGCATTGCTTCCAGACTTGGTGTGTTCCTCCTAATGCTCAGCCACACCCATTGCCTCTCTGTGAGTGGCATACAATTCCCTACCGATAGAAATCTCATTACATCAGTTCCCGTTTACAAGGTTAACTGGTATCCCACCCTTTTTAGGATAAATCCATGGAAGGCTCTTGGCATGAAAACTCACTATAATTTATCTGTTGCCTCTGCACAATGAATTTCCTCAATAGAGTCTTCATCTTCTTCATCTCCTCAAATCGCACAGTATTGATTTGTGTTTAAGTCAAACCATGCAACAATCACACAATTTTTAATCTGTCTGTAGCATTTCACACAAGGCACTTCTCGACAGAATCCAGGTCTTCTGATTTTGTCATGAAAACCTTCTCTTTCCAGGATATAATCTTTCCATTTTCTCTATATATGAAAGGTAGGTCAGATTTGGTTCACTCTCCAAGTGGCTCCAACAGTCGGAGCTGAGCAGATCCAAAGCCAAAGGTCTCCTCTGGGTCTCTCATGTGGGTTCAGGGTCCCAAGGCTTTGGGCCATCCTCTGCTGCTTTCTCGGGTCTAAGCAGGGAGCTGGATGGGAAGTGGAACAGCTGTGACACAAATGGCACCCATGTGGGATCCTGGCAGTTGTTGCATGAGGATTTAGCCATTGGGCCATTGTTCTGGGTGGATATTATCTCTTGCATTTAAAGCCTTTTGAATAATTTCATTAGCCCTGCCCAAAACAACCACTTACGGAACTAAAACTTCAGTGAATTCACAGCAGGCTGATTTTTTTAAAATTATTTTTATTTGAAAGACAGATTTACAGAGAGGGAGAGAGAGAGAGGCAGAGAGGTTTCCCATTCACTGGTTCGCTCACTAAATGGTTCCCAATGGACAAAGCTGAGCTGATTTAAAGCCGAAATGACCTTTCACGGAGTTTCAAGGACCAAAGGACTTGAGTCATTCTCCCGTTTTCCCAGGCCAGAACCAGGGACCTGCATTGGAAGTGGAGTAGCTGGGACACGAATTAGAACCCATATGGGCTGCTGCTGCGGCAGACGAAGGCTTAGCTCACTCATCCACAATGCTAATTCCAGGTTACTCTTTAATTAATAATTTGTCAGAACCAGGAATAATGCTTTCAATGCCCAAAAGGCCATTGGCGTAAAGAGTTCTTCCCTCACGGCTTTGCAGGCTGCAGAAGGAGTGCCTTCCACATTTCCCACAAGACTTTCACGTTCCCTCTAACACAGAAAAGAAGTCTAGACATTTTCTGAAAATCTACCCAACTGGCCTAATTTAGATATAACCTTTGTTCTTTTTCCTTTATGCTTTGATAAAGGATATTTTATGATATTTTAGTAGTTAGAGGATATCAAATGTGTTTCTTTATTACTTATGCCATTCGGCACAGAAACTGGAATAGCACAGCTTCCAATAAGTCCATGAATCATGACTGAGTGATATTGCAGGCAGCAGTATGAATGCTGAAAATGGAGAAGTTAGAATAAGAAAACGAAGGCAAGACGATTTCATACAATATAAGGCATCCATTTTACATAATTCTGACTATTCTAATGCAGCAATCTTTCTCATCATTCACTGTCAACCACTAATATTTTTCAAGCATTTTTTAAAGATTTCTCGCTGATTTTTCCTAACTGACAAATAACAGTGGAACTGTCATGCCGCAAACGTGCAAGTGAGTAATACATTGACATGAATGTTAGAGAAAAACCAGCAAAACAAAAACAATCCTTGTCATTTGCTTATTTCAAAGGGTAGCAGAGAGCCGGACATGAGTAATCCTAGACTCCACATTCCCTTTCCACTTGTGATACAATGTGTGTGTCTCAGGGGTGTTCCATTGGTCCAGTGGGGAACACTCGGAGACATCCATGTACCGTCACTGTATCTACATGTGAGTCCTGGTTTAATTGCAGGCTTCTGCTAATGCAGAACTGGGAGGACACAGGAGTGGTCCAAGTTCTGGGTCCCTGACAACTTGTGGGGCAGGGATTCAATGCATGGTTTCTCTGTTTCAGCTTAGTCCAGCCATAGTTACTGAAGAGAACTGAGTAAACCGGGGACTGGGAAGGAAGTCTCTTGTCTGTCGTGTGTGTCTCGCTCCCGTTTGGCCATATATGTGTGTGTGTGTGTGTGTAAGCCTTGTTAGCTGGCAAGAGGGAGCTAAGCTCTGGCCATCATAATCATTTAGAGTGAGACAATGGATGGAAGGGTTGTCTCTCTGTGTCTGAGCCAAGCTGTAGTCAGGAGCCCAGATCCTCTTCCGGGTCTCCCACGCAGGTGCAGGGTCCCAGGGCCTTGGCCATCCTCGAATGCTTTCCCAGTCCACAAGCAGGGAGCTGGATGGGAAGCAGGGCTGCCAGGATACAAACCAGCGCCCATATGGGATCCCAGCGCTTTCAAGGCGAGGATTTTAGCCACTAGGCTACTATGCTGGACCCAAGCATAAGTTTGTAATAAAGCACCTTTTGTATGAAATTCGTGAGGACTTTTTATAAAATAAACTTAGCCTAATCAAGACTCAGCACTCCATATCTGCAAGGTATTTTATGTGTGAAGAACAGTAGTCATTTATGCGATATTTCTTTATCTTTAAATGACACATTAGCTCTAAATAGTGAGCTTTTAATTCTTTAGGAAAATGCCCATAGTGTAGTACTTATGTGTGTATTTGTGAGAATGAAGTAAAAAAAAATAGCATAAGACAACATTATTTTGGTCACCAGTTAAAACCTTTGTTTGAAATGACATTTTGAAATATAATAACGTATTTTTCATATATGGTAGGAGCTTTAGAAATCAACTTTGTGGTTGGGGACTAGCCAATAATAGCCAAAGAATGTAAACGGATGTGTGTAAGAGTGTACCTGTGCTTACAGGTCAAAACTCTGCTTGCATGAGTTATAGACCTGTTTTTGTTTTAAATTATCAAGAACTAGAAAAAAAAAAGATAAATGATTTCCTAGGCATTTCTTGAAGAGTGCATATTGGCCATAGTTGTCATGTACCCAACTTGAATGAAATAGCCCTGGTGACCTTAACACCTTTAAAAACATTTTCAATATTGTCACATCAAAACGTTGTGTGTGCGTATGTCTGTGAAGAGCAGGCTTTGCCTCATGGCAAAGAGACTCATGTTTCTTTTTATAGTGCCTGGGCCACATTCCCAACTTCAGCTCTCCCCCACTGCAGATCTCGGAGAACAGCAGTAATGGCCCAAGGAACTGGCTTCCTGTCATACAAATAGGGCATCTAGAGTGAGGTCTCAGCTCCTGCATGCAGCCGTGGCCCAGCCCCAGCCACTGTGGGCTTCAGTGTTGTGAACCATTAGATGTGAGCGTCCATTTGTCCATTTCCCCTTGTTTCTCTGTCTCTCCATCTCTCTCTGTCCTGCAAATGCATTTTAGGAATAATTCACATATATGTGCAATCCTACACACATGTATATTATTTGCTTTCTTTCTCATTACTTGTATCTTCTTTAATTTGATACAAATAGAGTTGAGAGCTAACTGACCCGCTCCGCCACCACACACATGGGGAGAGATATCTGTGAGGTTATTTGTGTTCTTATTTAATCACTGTATAGAACATATCATAATCATGGACAATAAATAGTACTGCAGTAAATTCAGCAAAGCCTTCATTTCAAAACATGGCATACATGTAAAACAGCGCAGAAATCACAAGCATATTGCCTGATTGGCTTTCACAAAGCAAACACACTCATGCAAATAGCACCCCGATCAAGATGCTGTCATATTTTTACACCTGTAAACATATTCTATTTATATTTAACTTTGTAAGTAAAATTGCACGTTAGGATCACATCCGAATCCTCCTGAGGAGCAGTGACAAAGTCTTAAACTGTTTGAATAATCAAGCCTCCATTCAACTTTTGATTACTAACTGCAATATTCAAAAGATTTCGGTTGAGCCTAAACAAGGAAAAATGGAATAAAACCAGATATGTGCCCACTTTTTTTCACATTTCTACATCTTCACTTTATAAACAACCATGTCAGGCATCACAATCCTAAGTAGTTCCAATGTAGACATTCATTTGTGCCTGGACATTTGTGGTTCTGTGTTAGTAGTGATGATACTACACTGCATATTATAGGTCTTTATCTTCTTATTCAAATGTCATAGACTTCACATAAGACAATCCAAATACTAATATTACACAAGAGTTATTAAACAGACACTACTGGTCTTTTCATAGGAGTCATCAGCAATGTTTGACATTAATCCATCATCTAATTACATGGATATTCTATCCATTTGTGCACTCCCCAGGTGGCCACAGATGCTTGGACTAAACAGGCTGAATCTAAGAGCCAGGGGCTTCACCCAAGTCAATTGTAGCTTTCCCAAGGGTATTTGTGCAAAACTGGATTGGAAGAAGCACTCATGTAGAACTCCTTACATTGTAAGTGGTGACTTAACTTACGGTACCACAGAACTGGCCCTGGCATCCAACTTTCAACTCTGCCATTTACATACTAAGTTTTGTTTGCAGAGACAGCCAATCTAATTGAGACGACAAAGGGAAACTTCCCCTTTCATTTTTTTAAGATTTATTTTTTTGTATTGGAAAGACAGACTTACAGGGAGAAGAACAGACACAGAGAAAGATCTTATGTACACTAATTCCCTTCCCAAATGGCCACAATAGCCAGAGCTGAGCTGATCAGAAACCAAGAACCTGGAGCTTCTTCTGTGTCTCCCATGTGGATGCAGGATCCCAAGGCTTTGGGTCGTCCTCTTCTGTTTTCCCAGGTTACAAGCAGGGAGTTGGATGGGAAGTGGAGCTGCCGAGCCACCAACCGGCACCCATTTGGGATCCTAGTATGGGCAACGTGAGGATTCATTCACTAGACTACAGTGCCAGGCCTGGAAATTTCCCTTTTAACACCATAATCATTTTGTTGCAGTGGGTTTACTTATTAATTCATTTATTATATACATGTCAAGATTATAATGTAAGTTTGGTTATGGTAAAAACTGTTGTACTGCCATGCTGCTTTGTAGGGAAAGCTAAGCCTTCATTACTTCTGTATTGATTTCAAACCCACGTGAGAGTGTCAAATTATTCTTGCTTTCTTGATCCATGTATTTAAGTTCACTGTTCAACCACAGTGTTACTAATATTTCCTCTGACTTTTATCTTGCCACATTGATCATCTTATATTCACATGGCAAATTCTCAAAGGTAAAGGTGAATTTGAATAATCAGGTACAAAGTGCATTGTGAGCAGGCCAGGTCTGGAGCATCCTGGTCTCGGGGTTTTCAGATGATTTAATCACTCCTTTGGCAAGCCCATTATCCTCTTTCCACCCCAATCTTGAAAATTGTAATGAAGTCAGCATTATGTCCCTAAAATACTAGGCGTATCTGAATCACTTGCACTTATTATTTCAATTAATAAAATGAAAACTATTCAGTCACACACATTTTATGGCTTCATTGAATGTAGGGAATGACTTTACAAGTCTATGTTGAATGTATTGTCATCTGTTTTTTTAAAAAGCTTGTTCATCTCCCACGTGATGCTGTTTCCAACATTGTTGAAATCAATCTCCTTTTCCACAGATCACTCTGGGTACATTCACACTCCTGCAGATAACTGGTGTTTGTGATCTTCCTCAGTCGATGTACAACTTCTTAGTGAGTGGAGTTTCAGGTGATCAGTTGAGTTGCAGCTGTATCAAATTTTCACCCCTGTTGTTTCAATCTGATCAAGTAAGTAGCAAGATATTGAAAACTACAAATATTCAATTAATATTACAATAGTGGAAATGAATATTTTAATAACTATTATATTTCAATACTAAAGTGATGAGATAGAATAATATTTTAAAAATATTTAACAGATAATATTAAATCTAAATTAATTTTCACAGTGAATTGATAAAATCTTATTAATATGAACATTTTAATATATCATGCTGCATAACTAAAAATTTCAACTGTTCAGGATTAAGAGGTATATTTGAAATTCTATATCATGTTAGGAAAAAGTTTAAGACAAATTAAATGAAGGAATTAACATAGAAGCCTTAGACTGCAATGCTTAATGAGAGTGGTAGTCAAGCCAAGAATGAAATAGCATGCAACTATACCAGGGAATACTTCAAAAAAATTTATATAATGCTTCAGGATTAAAAATGAACAGAAAATGTTAAACAAAACTATGAATGGACAATAACCTATTACTACATCAATATAAGAACAACTCATTATGTAAACAAAAAAATCCTAAATATTTCAAAACTATAGTTGGTCTTGGAATGGCTATTTGTAGTGGTTGTTAAAATGCCTGTGTCCTATTTACAATTACCTACGTTCTTGTTCCATTTCTGATACAAGTAAATGAAAAGTTAAGAAATTTTTAAAGTTTGCAAATTGCAATACATACTTGGTTTAAAAAATAGAGTTAAGAAATCTCTACATCATTAAGTACAAATTTCTTGCATCATACCTTTCGAGATATTTTCACATTAATATTTATTTCCCATGTGACCTGCTTTTCATTGCCAAAGTTCTGCTTCAGTATTGTTATGAAAAAGAATGTTAAGCAAATTGGTTAAAAAGTCTTTCTTTTTTTAAAGATTGGCTCATAAAAAAGAGTTGCAGAGAGAGAATGAGGCAGAGAGAAATCTTTCATTTGCCTGTTCCTTAAATGATTGCAATGAGCAAGGCTGAGCCCGGCTGACACCAGGGGCTGGAGGCAGTGTCTGAGTCTTCCATTTGTGTGACAGCGACCCAAACTTTTGGACTATTTCCTGTTGCCTCCAAGGAAAGTGGAAAATTAATAGAGAGATGGCTCAGATGTGGAGCAAGAGGAGTTTGAAGCAGCAACCATGTTTGTTGACATCGTTGGAGACCGAAGCCTTACCTGTTTCGCCACAATGCTAGCCCCTTGAACATTTTTAAACAACTCAAATTAGAAGCACTAGAGAGATCTGCATTGCCCTCATTCTTGCATCCTGTTGCTGAGTGTTTTATGGAAAGGACATATGTAAATAAAAGTAATGGAAATGCAAATGTAAAAGAAAGCTATTCCTTCCAAGTACTGCAAAATTTGTGGCTTAAGAATTATACATTACTTTAAAATTCTATTATTTTGGAGGGTAGATTATTTACCAAAATGCCTTAGGCTACAAAAGATGATGAATATAATCCTAAGATGCAGTAAGATCTCAAAAGCATGGCTTCACATGGAGAACAAAACCACCATCAAAGATGTGGAATTGAGCAGCCTATAGTTGACTGAGATGCTTGCTAACGAGGGACCCTAACGTCTTTGTCTTACAAAAGGTGGACTCCAGGCCTGAATGTCGAAAACCTGGTAATGAAGACTCACATAGGTACGGCTACCCACCATAGCTGTGTGCCTGGAGTTGTTCTGTGGCTCTGCTTGAATCCCTATCTTGAGAGGCTCAAAGACCTGAGCACCTGCCTCCTACATGGGAGGTCTGGGATGGAGCTGCCAGCTGCCCACCTTCAACAGACCTAGTCCACTGTTTCAGTCTTTGGGAAATTATCTGGCAGTTGGAGATCTTTGCCTATCTATCTGTATCATCTCCATTTTTCAACATTTTAAAAATGAGTATAAAAAAACAAAGATAATTGACAACTGAGTTTATGCATGCACATCCCTTTGAATGATCTGAAACAGAATTTCTGACTAATTAGTAGTCTTACTTGACAGAGAAAACAAAAGGAACATTCTTTTTCAAAGGATTCACCTTCTGATGGGCAGATGAAAAATCTGAGATGCAACAGTGATGATCAAAAGACTGGTGACATGGCAAACATGTCAGAAATATTAGAGGAATGTTAACTAGGTAAAAATGTAATACTGTCTTATTGACTTCAAAAGGTACTTTGGATAATAATATTTTAACTGGAAAGAAATGGTAATCAAAATTATCTGACATCCTGAATCTGTATATAAGAGAAGGATGAAAGTTAATTTTAGAGGTTGATAAGTTAAATCTTCCTTTTATTCATCATAACAGATGAAAAACATAAAAACAAAACTAATTCATAGAGGAGAAAACCACATAGAGTAGGTGAGATTCACCATATTATATTATATACTGAAATGAAATGTTATTAATTATATCACATGTAAGTGAGCCAAATAAATCACATAAAATTTTAAGAAAAGCGGCAATGAGAAAGTCAGTGATATTCATATGCCCTTTACTCCAATCATGCTATAACACTAAGTACACAAAAATGTGAAAGGTGAAAAGATGAAAGGTGAAAAGCGTATGCTTTAAAACCTATTAACTTGACTCAGGGCTCTGCACCAGTGGACCCTGCCGAGTGATACCGACCCGAAGCGGCCACCTGTCCACCTGCTTTCCTTGAATGACCTTGCCTGAAGAGCAACTCTGAAACAGGAAGCCAATGTCCTCAGGTCACTTCCTCATTGCCTGCAGACCTGTAAGAGTTATGTAGAAGGCAGAGTCAAAAAGTATAACTCAGAGGAGAACATTTTACTAACATTACTGAATGTTGCTAATCTGTAACGTCAAACATGTTGAACACGTATTTTATATGTATAAAAATGGCTATGTTGATGTCTGTGTGGCATGGATTCTGAGGATACCAAGACAGGAAGGAGGAAAATATGTACTATGAAAAATCATGCGTAACTCTTGAAAAGTGTATGCACTGGGAGGAACTTATATTTTAATTATATTTCCCACACACGTCTAAAAGTAACATCATATCTCCAGGGCATCTGAATGCATTGGTAAAGGTGTGCTTGATAGAGAGGAAATTTTGTGATAGGTCAGACAATTAGGATTGATCTAGTATATATTGTTGAGTACTGATTTTGATCTCATAGATGCTCAATGCTACATGGAGAAAGGAATTTATGGTGTATTTCTGGGAAATAAGGTTACTGCAGTATACTTAGCATTTGTGATTCAATGGAGTACTCCAAAACATGTTTTGTCTGTGAGCTAAAGTTATTATGTCTAATATCACTGTGACCAGAAATGCCCGGTGGGTTCTTTCCTCAGGTTAGTATAGAAATAAAAAGCTGGGAATCTGTTGCAGACAGAAAAGTTTGTTTGCGAAGGGACCAGGTGAGCAGGGAAGGGAAAGAAGGGGAAACACCTCTGGAAAGGAAGCCGGGAGGTGGGGTGCCTCTCTAAACGGAAGGGAGAGAGAGAGAGAGAGAGACACCAAAGGTTTGACGAAGGTCTTGGGATTTTAAACATTCCCTGACTCCTCCTTGCTGGGTAGGGAACCTACAGGTACGATGTTCCCCACTGGGGGACTCTTAATTAGTTAGAAAATGGGTGGGCAGTGCTAGTGCCGCCCACCTGAAGGTGTGGCCAAGACCTCAGCAGGCCTGGATGGTTTCAATCACCAATATTCATTTTGAGGCTATTACATTTTATCTTAATCGATCTATCATCTTTTAATATTTTAGACACTTTTAATTTGGAACCGTTTTCCAGTTGTTGGGATTCTACAGCAGAACTGATTTAGGGGCTGGTGCTGTGGCATAGTGCGTTAAGCCACCATCTGCAGCACCAGCGTTCTTAAGAACATGGGTCCTCAGTCTGCTGTACATAATGGCTAGCACAGGAAACAGGGCAGGGGGCGGGCTAGTGGGGGTTATTGCCGATCACTCTGACTAGGCTGCAGCTCCCACTGGTTTGTGTGAGGCCCGAGTGTGTGCTGGGCAGAAGAATCAGGCTGGACTGCAAAACCCTTGCTTGGAATGCTTGGATTGGCGAGATTGGCAGCAATTCTGAACTGTTGAACTATCAAAACCACTTGAGCAAGACCCTCGGAGCATGCCCCACATCCGGGACCTGAGATGAGTGGGAGGCTGCGTGGGGATTCTCACCTTTTCTTTCCCTTTACCCCAGATACAGAAAAAAATAGTAACAATAATAATAACGTGGAAACAATGGTGTTACCCACTTTCCTGTAGCCCTTGACCCTTTGTGCCCTAATCAACGATGTAAAGATTGTCAAAACAAAATAATTACAAAAAGAAGCAGAAAAAGAAGAAGGAGGAGGAAGAGATGCATCCTAGTTCTGCGTGTTCCGTTTCTGACCCTGCTCTCTGCTAACGTACCTGGGAGAGCACTGGAGCGTTGCCCAAGTGCAAGGTCCCCTGTCCTACTGCGGGAGGACAGAAGAAGGCTCCTGAATCCTCATTTCAGCCTTATCCACTCCTGGTCTTTATGGCAGCCATTTGAGGAAACAGCAGGTGACAGACCACTGTGCCTGTGTGTGTGTGTGTGTATGTGTGTGTGTGTGTGTGTGTGTGTGTGTGTACGTGCATTATTCTCTCTGTTATTCTGCTTTTCAATAAATAAACTTATTTTAAAGCAATTGTCTAAATAGTATAGGTATTCTAACTGTGGTGGTAAATATAGTCAGTATACACAAGTACGAACAGGGTAGGGTTGGAAACGAGAAATAGCAGGAAGATGTAATTGTGGGTTCAATGCTGAATATGAGCACAGATTAAGATATAAATGCTCATTATTAAATGCACATTATTGAAATATAAACAAGAATTAGCACTGATGTTTAGAAAATTTTTAGCAATTTTGGATTTAATACACAAATAATGTTAGCAGAGTAATGCTACTCTCATTGTCCATAAAGATACTTAATCAGTACAAACATACAGATTCCTTCAGGTTTAGCCTGGATTTCCCAAATAAGAACAAATATAAAAATCAGAGAACACCTCCGTTATCTGATAGCTTTTCTAATCAGGGCGTCTGGCTCCTTCGGGCTGGGAGGTTTTCACAGGTCTCTCCAGAGAATTCTTCACTACCAAACAATAAAATCATCCGGAAAAATAGTCCACTTGTGAAAATGTGTTATGTCCTTGATTTAAGAAAAAAAAATAAATAAATGCTTATTAAACAAAAAAACCCCAAAATTTCATTTTAATCATGCACTCATGAGATCTTTTCCAATCTAAGGTGAAGTGGGAAAATATATAACACAAGCTTTTCTTCATCCTCAAATTAGTATTGTGTAAAATATTATGAATTTTTCTTTCAAATAGTTTTACTCATTCAGAGAGAGACACACACACACATACATATATACACAGATGTTCTATCTGCTGTTTTACTCTACGAAAGCTTGTAAAAGCTGGACTGGACTTGATCTGAAGTGAGGAACAGGCACCTTAATCCAGATGACCGTACGGGGGACAAGGGCCCAATGACGGGGCCTCTGTCCCTGCTTTCCAGGATGCTCTGAGAGGGAGGCTGGAGCCTTGTGAGATGCTAAGATCCATGATGCGGACGTCTTAACTGGTGTCGTAACACCTAGACTGAAGAACATTTACCACACCTCCACAATGTGTGTCTTGATATTAGTATTATCTAAAACGTACAATCGACCTGCCAAAGCCAGCATCTTTACAATAATATTTCACTGTTGGAGTTTTAAAATTTGTGCTATTTGAGTCTGGGATGAGTTACAATGGTGAAAAGTCAATTTGTAAGGTTCAGGGATCAATTTGTTTTCAAAAGCTAAGATGCAAAGTCAAGAGACTGAAAAATGGAAATGAATTCACAATGAGTAGTTATGTTCCCATCTGGAAATAGCATAAATAAAAGCGAATGAATTAAATGACCTTCCTTATTTGCATAAAGACTAACTAGAAACGGACTGTTTTAAATTACTTCTCTTTGAATAAATTATGTAACCTGAGAAGTTTGCACTTCAGAGTCCTGCCTGGCATAAGAACAGTCACACCCTGAGATTAATTTTATTTGATTATTGCATTACCTACTCCTGAGAAAAGCCACAACTCAGGGACTCAGCTATAGTTGAAGGGAGCACTAATCATACCCAAAGCAGATGCTTGCAAGACTACCACTTAACATCTTATATATATATATATATATACATATATATGAGAAACATCTTTGTTTATATGTATGAAACATACAGATATATGAAATGTCTTTACATATAAATGTGTGTATATATATATAAACATCTCTATATATTTATCTGAAAGGCAGACTCACACAGAAATGGGGAGAGATGGAGAGAGGAGAGAATCTTCCATCTGTTGCTTACTCCCCAGAGAGCTGCAATGGCCAGAGTTGGGCTGATTGGAAGCTAGGAGCCAGGCACTTCTCCGAGGTACCATGTGGGTACAGGGCCCAAGCACTTGGGCCATCACCAGCTACTTTCTTAGATGCTTTGCAGGGCTCTGGAATGTAAGTGAATCTGAAGGACTTGAACCACTGCCATATGGAATTTCAGTGCCATTGGCGGCAGCTTTACTTGCTGTGCCGCAACACCATCCCTGACATTCAAATATTTTAAATAGTTTCATATTATTTGATAGACATACAAAGAGAACACTGCCAATAATTATTGTCTTATAATAATCGTCTGCCATGTGTGTGTGTGTGTGTGTGTGTGTGTGTGTGTGTGTGTGTGTGTGAAAGCTTCTGTTATTGGGGAGGGTGCAAGGATTAGACAGTTATACTGTGGCTGGCTTATGAAACTGAGAAAATAAAGCCATGCATTTTTCATAAGCCTCAAAGAAGGCTGAATTTTGAGGAGATGCGATATGCAAAATTTTAGCAATTACATGTTCAATGCTTTTGACTAGGGAAAATTCTGTTTTCTCAAATTGCACTGAAATTACTATGAAGATAATCAGAGAAGAAAATGTAGGAAATCTATAAATATCTCTTAAAATATCTATGAAGAGTACATGGGCCACAAATCACAATAAATGTGTGTGGTGTCTTTCTTTTGTTTTAAACAATAATCATTAAGTAGTAATCGTTAATAATCATTAAGTAGTAACTTGGATGTTTATGTGTAACTCCAGTGCTATCTTAATTTGTGTGTTTCAAAAAGTGAGACCATCAATTATTTATACACACATTATCTCTAATATAGCCCACTTCTTCAAAAACATTAATTTTATATTTAGTAGTTAAAAAAGAAAGGTTGTACAATGAGCTGTTAGAAAATTGTCTTCTTGGAAATAGATTTAAAGAAATGTTTGGGGAGTCAGCATTGCCATGCAGTGAGCAAAGCTGCTGCCTATGAAACTTGCAGCTCCACTTCCCATCCAGCGTCCTGCAGGATCTGGGGCTCACTCAGGTGCTCAGGGCCCAACCACACACCTGCGAGCTCTGGAAGAAGCGCTGGGCTTCAGCAAGACTCTGTGTGGGCTGTTAAGGCATTGAGGAAGTAAAACCATCAGAAGGAATATTATCTCTGCCTTACCCTCCCTGTCTTAACTCTGAATTTCAAATAAACAAATAAATCATTAAAATATTGATACGTTATTATGGTATTATGAAGAATAGAATTTCAGCTTTTACTTTCACTTATATTTTCCAAATGATGAGCTTACTGAATTTGATGTGCATACACGCACACTTATTCATCGTGGAATGGCTAATCGCATTTGCAATTAAACTTTAACAATGTTGCTGCTTGTAAAATCTTGGCCATTCGCTAAAATCTTTCTAGCCTCTAATTCCTACAATTCTGACTTGGTTACATTGATGGCAACAACTGTCTTACAATGCATCTGTATTGTTGTATTATCCTTGGTATTCATTTTTGACTTAAAGTTTATTGACATCTGTATTTTTATGCTACATAAAAGGCCAACCTAAAACAAATCTGTCATCATTTGGAATAACAGAGTGAATGTCTCGTATTCGAGTTGCATAATAAAATTCAGATTTCTCATTCAATGAAACATTCTCAGTGTATTCTAAAAAGTTAAATACCACTTGGAAAATCATGCCATTTGGTTAACTAGGGCAAAAGGGAAAGTTCAATGCAACAGTATTCTTGGGTACATTACATTTTATTTAATTATAAACAGGAATTGGTTTTTATTTAATTTGCCATCTTGTCTTCCAATTTTTTTTATTCTTAGATAAATAAGTGACTGGAGGCATGTTGAGCTAATTATTTTCATTCTCTTCCTAAATTGGCATTAATGCAGTAGCCAGATACAAATATCCTCATGCTTGCTTACACATTAACATTGACCAATGATGCGAAATATATTGTTATATTCATATTTATCTGTTTCTGACTGATGGAGTTGATAAGTCCCATGCTGCACATGGCTTTGCCTTGTTGGGACCCCCTAACACCATCATTTGTACTTATAGAAAACAGCTTTGTGTCTACTCTCGATAGTGGAAGGGAAGTTACAGCACAATTAGAAAGAAAACTTCCTGTCTCTAGATTTTCAAGAATATATATGTTCGTCCTTTTGAAAGCCTCATAACTACAGTCTACTGGGACTTGTTGGGGGTGAATATCTTCAGTGTGTTTCACCAAGACATGTCCTCAGGAAAGTCAGTACTTCTTCACAGACAAAAAAAAAAAAAAGCTCAAGATAAAAGCTGTTGATATTGAAGTAGAAAGTTAAAGCACTAATGTTGAACAGAGCTGGAATTTTCTTATGACTGACTTTGTAGATGTCTTCATCTGAGCACATTATGCAAACTTCACATGTTTTTTTGGCACTAAAATGAGGATTATAGCAACTACTTTTAAAAACATGGTTGTAAGAATGAAAGGAGATTATGAAAACCTTCATGCTATCTCTATGCTTACCTAAGTTGCTGGCTACTGTCTCATTCTTGACATGAAGCTCCCCTTTCCGAATGAGCATTGAATCCAGCCCCTTTATACTTCAGTAGCACTTGGTGTCTGTTTTCTGTGTTTGCATCTTTCCTGTTCCTTCTTGTTCTACGTTTCAAATATTCCCAGTTCTACTTCTATTTCCATTTTTACTTCTCTCTCCTCTCACATTTACTGTTACAGAGATTATTCCTCAACTTGGGAAAAACGTTATCTGCAGAAAAACCCAAGACACCCCCTGTTTTACTGTCAATAGTCCTTTCACCATAACTAGCTACAGAAGTGACTTTATGGACCCTCAAAATACAATTTTGTGTTTCAGGGTATTATCAATTAATGTATGTATTATCAATCATTCATAAGATTTTCCTAGACTCATAAGCATTATTCTAAGTGTTAACAGATATTCAATGTTATTCAATCTGCATAATCATCCTACAAGGCGAATGATATTACTATCTATACCATTTTTTCAGATCAAAACACAGAGGCAGGACAGCCAGGATTTAAAATTTAAATTTCAACTCTCTGATTCTCAAACCCATAAGCTTTAACTACTCTGTTTGGCAGGTAAAAATATGAACCTCTGAAGAATTCCAATGACAAAGTCTTTGAATCTTACCTATATGCACAATACAAAATTTATGGAGTAACATTAGTACTTCCCCTCTCCATCACAGAACCAGAATAAAAATGGAGCTTCATCTCCCTGAGCTCACACCAGCCCCATCCCTGCTCTCCGCTCATATCGCTGTGCATCTGTTGGTAGCTCTTCCTCAGTAAACCACTGTCACAGAATTCTCACCCCAGGATCTATTTCTGTGAAATTAAGATAAACACAAAAGGTATATCATTAGCAAGGTTTTAAGTAAAGCAAAGGACACGAATCATGAAGAGAATATTAAACACCATACAATTCCAACAATTGTATTAATATTTCAAGAAATAAGAATGCTCATTTGATCTTCAAAGTTCTGTGTTGTGACACAGAGAGCTACGCCATGGCCTGGAACACCTGCCGCCCCATGTGCGAGCTCATGCAACCAAATCCCTCTAGACTTTCAATATAGCTTCCTGCTAATGCATCCTGGGACATAATCATTGGTGGCCCACATATTTGGATTCCTGCTATTCGTATGAGATGGGAAGCTCAGATGGAGCTCCTGGGTCCTGCTTCTGTGGACACTTGAGGAGTGAATCAGCAGATGAGCTATTTCTGTGACTCTCTGCTCCTCTCTGTCATCTGACTTTCCAATTAATAAATTATAATCACAACAAAAACAAGTAGTAATTTGTTGATAACATCAAATGTCCATTCAGCATTAATTACGAGCTTTTGCTGATTTGAATCAGAGCCTACATGAATTCCACACAGAAATTTGTTGATGCTTCCTCAAGTTGCTTTTATAACTTCTGCTCGGTTTGCTGTTTTCCCCTGATTTATTTGTTGGAGATACTGGGTTGTTTGTCCTGTAAATTTCCCATCTTCTGCATTCTGCTGATTACAATCCCCTTGTGCAGATCATGCTCTGCTATAAATTGGTAGCTGTTTATAGATCGAGGCTTGATCAGATTCAGTTTTGCTTCTTCTAGCATGACTGTATTACTGGGAGTTGATGAGTTCCTCCATCAGGAAACACATAATGTCTGATTCACTCTCCTTTTTAATGCTAACAGTTTTCAGATATCAGCACCAAGACTCAGTAGTTCAGTCTGAAGTTGCAAAAACAATTGACTCTAATTTATTGAGATAGTCTTTATTTAGAAGATAAAAGCTTCTATAAAGATAAAATCCCTTTCATCTTACGTGTGTAGTTTATCAACTTTATAGTTTGTATCAAAAAGCCATGAAAAAATGCTTGATTTTTTTATTTACCTATTTCCAAAATAATAGGTTTATTTTTTCCTTGTTTCTCTCACGAATGGCTGACTTTTCTCATTTTGTTGCCATTGTGAATGCAAGTGTATATTTAATGCCTTTCATTTCATTCTATTTATTATCCTTATCAAGATGTAAATAACCTTCTCTTTGGCAAATACAGCCTCTTTAGATTGACTCTCATTTCTTTTTGCTGTCATACATAATTTAGGGGAAACAGATCCCAGGCACATTTCCTGTCCCAGACCTGAAATCACCTATTTCTCCCAAAAGTCCTGTCACTTTTCCCATTTATCGTAGAATTCTTTTGTGTGTTATTTCCATATATGTTCAATCTGAAATGAGATGCTTGTGGCAATTACTTTATTATTCTTAATACAAGAGTTTTTCCTTAGCCAGTTTATCTTTGAAGGTACCTGTTACCTGTAACATTGACATCCTTCTATGGTTTTATTCTCTGATGTCATTCCTTTATTTTGTTGCTTTCCTTTTTGACGCATTAACCAAGTGTCTAGAGAAAAATGGACTCCCAGAAGGTGAACAGAAAACAAAATCAGACAGGTTGGGACAAGGAGGAGCAAAATTCAGAAGACTTGAGCTTTACTGAGGGGATGAGAAGAATTTGAGGTTGCTGAACAAAGTGATGTAGCTTACTAACTGATGAGGCTAACATGTAGCGACTGTAAATAAACTGGGAAGCAAAGAACATTTGGGGAGATCATCGCAGTAACCTGAGCCATAGACCAAAGGCTTAGCGGTACTAGTGAAAAGAAGGGAGTAGGTTTCCTAAATGAGAACTCCTTCCCTACCAGCACCAGCAACTGTCAAATCACTCCTGTTGCGAACCCCTAACCTACCAACACCAGCATCAGACATATTGCCCCAGTGTGTTGGCGAGAACCATTCGCATGCCCTCCAGAAGGCACTTACCATTCAAATACGTTATGTTCTTCCAATTAACCCAATGTTGTCTCTTCAAGCAAGGTGAATTCTAACGAAATCAATCCATTTCCTCTTAGCTTGCTGTTGAGGGGAGTACCACTACGCACTAACCGATTCATGAGGACGATGTCATGAACAAGTTTCCTCTGTGGGCATGTTCTCTTTATGCTGCAATACAGACATTCCATGTGGTAATAACAAGCTTATCTTATGCTCCATATTTACACTTAAGATCTGTTCATCCTCATTCATACCGCTCAACATCTAGTAACCTTCCCCTCATTTTATTTCTCTTATTTGATGTTTCAAATTTGCTTCTATGTTACTTTGCATTTGGAATATGTAAAGTTATGTTTGGGTAATCATTGAGTTCTGGATTTCAGATAAAATGGTTCACTGTTACACAAGTTCATGAGTAAAGCAGAAATCGGATTCAGAATATAAGGATGTTCATCTGTTAATAAAAGTTCTTGACTTTGCTGAAGAGTCCTATAATTGGACAGGTGTAAAATGAATGACAACAAATATTTATATGAAGATAACAATACAATTATATACAAAGGCAGATATTTTGCCCTAAAGTTATGACTAATGGGGCTCCAAATCATTTATCTTTATCTACAAAAGTACCACATCAATTCAAAGTAATAAGAAAAAAATGAAATGAACTGAAATAAACCTTTACCATGAACATATTTTAAGTTAGTAGCAAAAATTTTACATTTTAACAATCCATAAAATTGGTAATGAAACTAATTGTAAAACAAATCACACATATATGTGCATATACCCACATACATTCAAGTAAATTATATTAAATGTTTTGTTAAAAGTCCATGCTCAAGAGTTAGTTAGCCACTTGCAGAAAAGCCCGTTTAATCTATGATGTGGGCAGAATGAAAGTGAGTGTGTGGATAGGGACTTACTTTACTACAAAATTACATCTAAATTTCATGAATCCTAAAAATTTGATGTAATCTGCTTCAGAATGTTTCAGATTTCCCCTAATTTTACTTTTCTGATTAAAATTATGTATGATAGGAAAGAATATTAAGTAGTGTGATATCCAGGCAGGGATCAAGAAAAAGGATGGGACAAAGCATTTATTGCTGAGAGAAATTTGGCTGTAGAATGTATTGCAACAGTGAGTTCTGGGACAGTGAAGAAATGTATCATCTTAATCTGGCCTTACTCACTCTGTATCTGGCCTAACTGAAGTTATGCAGTTTGAGCACCATTGCCTCAGACAGGGATTTTTGTAGTTTACCTGACCACCATCCAGAGAAACGGTCGACGCATAGGGGAAATAAGCGTTCAGCAAACCGTAGTGCCTCAGATTTGAAGCAACTTCCATGATCAATGGGACAGTTATGATGCTCTCTGTGTTTCCAAGCAGCAAATCATGACTTGCAAAACATATTTGCCAAGCCATGATCACAATGACATTCTGCAACACTTTTGCAGAGTCAACTGATTTAGCGTTGTGGTCCAGCATGATTGTCATTTGCTTAAAATGGCAGTTAATCAGTTCAAACTAGCTTTCTTCCAAAGGAGTCATGTGAAAGAGAAATCTTGGGTTGAGAAACCAATGACTCTAAAGCACCAAATAGTAGCTTTTCCACCCATCTGTGCTCTGCTCCTTTCCATACATCTCCTTAAGCACCCCCTTGTCCTTCCAGAACATCTTCCATGTTGGCTCATGGGTTGCTGTGATCTTTATGTCTAATGATTCATGTACCCTTGAGGACCGTACTCCCACTTCCTGGAGTCCAAGTATAGCAATTTTTTGTGGCAAATTTCACTAGGTCTGTTAGGAGCCGCTCCATCTCAGAATCAGGCATTTGAAATATCTCAGCTGTGTGTTGATAGGGCAAGACATCCTTAACGTAAAACAGATTTAGGTCATTCGTCGTACTTGGAGGCTAGAACCATGGAATATCGGGTTGTAACATTGCTACTGCTGCCGAAATAATGAGAATGGAGAGGAACAATGTAATTGTTAGAATATGAAGTGCCAATATTTCATTTTCTAAAGTGTGTGTCCGGTTTCTTTTCTGTTGACGTGCCTCCCTGTTTTTATAGTATATGATTACAGCTTTGTAGTTGTGCTTCTCTAATTGGCATACCACAGACTGGCCCAATTAAAAGCCATGGAAGCTTATTTGGCTTATGATTCAGAGGGTTTGGAAAGTCCCAGATCTTACACAGCAAAGACGGATGAGAAAGACTGGGGAGAGTGGGAAGAATGGTGGTGGAAAAAGGCTGGAGAAGCGGTGGAGGAAAGCTTAGACCAATGGGGACAGGAGCAGCGGAGAGAAGGATTTAAACACAGCTGCTTTTGGCAGTGAGGAGTCCAGTTCTGGTTTTCTGGGACCCTGAAGAGCATGCCTCGTCATTTTAGTGTCGTCGCTGCTGGGCAGCAGTGACGGGTCGATTTGGCAGATCAATGAACAATAGACAAATAAAATGCCTTTCCCAAAATATAATTAAGGACTACAAACATTAGCTTACTGGTTTTATTATCATCAGATATACTAAAATGTATGCTTGCATTTCCTGGCCTACTCGCATTAACTGAATATAGTAACATGCTAAAATTCATTTTTCTAAGTACATCTATTACAACTTTATTGAGAGTAGATTCTTTGACAATATATATTTTTCCCCAAATCATTTTATAGTTGCTAAGCAATTTTTCTACTGCATACTAAAATATACATAATGCAAATTGAGATAAGAAATGTGAGTGGGCAAAGGTGAATAAAAAAGCACAGCAATTTATATTCAATTGGAAAAGTAATTGACAGTTAGCAATTTGAGAGCAGTAGAAAACTACTTGTACCAGTCTGAAATTGTCACAAAACCGCTTCCGCCAGAATTCTCTGCGTGTGGTTATCAGCAGTCATGATTCCGTGCAAATCAAAAACTTAGGGAGTTTGGTTGAAGTTGAGCTGCTTCTGGTTTCCAGATTGTTTAAAATATGAAACATCTTATTTTGGGGAAATCAAGAATAAAATTAATCCTTTTTTCAGTGTAGCCATGTTGGGAGAAATTTTCACCATAAAGAGACATTCAGAGATTGCTTCCCTTGTCGAAGTCTAGGACCAACTACCATTAATCACTTTGACAGAATATGTAATGAAATGACCACTTAGGGATATGAATGTTGTTTTTTGGCCTGTGTTTGTACTTATCAGAAACTATGACCTTTCTACTTTTTAACTTTTTTTAATGTTAACCATTATAATTAGTGGTGAATTAAGGCCTCAACCCAACTCACACTTTCCAGTGGGAATGGCGGTTCAGCAGGGGAGCCCTCCACATGCCCCCATCTGCTTTACTCCCTCCCTCCCTGGTTTCTATGTGTGCTGGTTGGGTGCTGTGGCCCAGTTTGGCATGGCCGCCCCTCTCCTTGGCATTTGCCAGTAGGTGCTGTAGCCCAGCACAGCCTACCCCAAACTCTAACTGACGCTGGTGAGGGTTACAGTCTAGTCCAGCCCAGCAGGCACCCAATCCCAGCTGTAATGTGTACTGGTATGAATTGTGACTGAACCTGGCCTGACCCACGCTGTTCTGGTGCTCTGGTTGATGTGAACTGGTTCAACCTGGTCCACCCCCGACCTGTACCAAATGTATGCCAGTGGGTACCTTTCCCTGGCCTTGTCTGGGGTTCTCCCTGTTGTGGTTCTTGTGCTCACCTGTAGGAACTATGTCCTGCCAGAGGAGTTCCCTAAACTCTTCTATCAGAACCTCTCCCAGGGTCAGATCTTGCATATTCCGGTGGGTCCATGAGCCAGCCCTATTTAGTCCACCTCCTGTCCTGGCAAGATTAGTGGTCTTTCCTGACTGTCCTTCAACCCATTCTGGTTCTTACTGTTGGATGTTTCAGTCCCGCCAAGACTCATCCATACCCAGACACAGCTCACACATGGTTCAGTAGGGGCAGAGACCTAGCCTAGTCCATCCTGCATCTACCCTGGTCCTCCAGAACACCAGATGGTGCTGGAGTCTAGCCTGGCTTGGTGAGTCCAGTCCCAGTCCACGCTTGTGCCAATGGAAACTGCAGCCCTAACTAGACCAGGACACAGCCCCCACTTGTTTTTTGTTGTCCTTCAGTTTACAAATGGCAAAGGTGGGACTCGTTCTGCTCCACCATGAGTGAGCCAATTTGTGTAATGAATTTTCTCTTGCCTGTCTTCATCCTTTGTCTATTTGTCCATTTATCTGCTTTTTTGTCAATTCTGTTTCTCTGCATATCCTCAACTAGTACAGTGGACAATACATGAATTTCAGCATACAGACATTAGCTGAAGGAATAGATAAAGAAATTTAAGTGTGGGTATAAGTCTTAGTATTCTACTGCACAAGAGGGAGACTACAATGGCACTGAATATTGAATATTCCAATTAGACAGAAGATAGGAGTTTTAGCACTCGAAATGATAAATGCATGAGGTAATGGATATTCTAGATACCTTAACTTGATTGCTATACAATGTACATGCCTATGAAATCATCAGATTTTAACCAATTAATCTATGCAGTTATTATGCTAATTAAAATACACATAAACAAATATGCATCATTTATATCTGACATAGACTGATTCTTAATTTTTGGGAAAGTTATTAAGTATTATGTAGATTTTGGAGTAAATATTAACCTATAAAAATAGCGTTGTTAAAACGTATGACAATATGGCCAATTGCTTAAGCTTCTTTAATCAGTCTAACCCGGAATTCTTACCGTGAAGATGCAAGGTGTTTCCCAAACGCAACATCTGCACTTCAAGCGGAAGACTTGGTGCAGTGGATTGTGAGTTCCTGTTTATCTGACCTTCAACTCTGCATTATAATATCTTGCTTAATTCATTGTCGAGCTCCAATGCACAACAGTATATAACTATTACTCATTGAATAAGTAAAAAGTACCTTGTCCTTAGCAAAAACACTTTTCAATCTCAATAGAGAAATGTAAATAAATCACACTCAGCTTATTAATTGGTATTTAGGACTGTCCTCATTGGTGTTAAAAGCATGGGCACTGATACAAACCTTCAATATTACTGTACAATTGACTCCTGGCTACACTAGAAAGTACCAGCCAATTAGTATAGAATGATTGCTGAACACGTCTAACGAGTTTTAATTATTTCTTTATATAGTTAAAGAGTGACCAAAGCTTAAGTATTTACCATTCCTCTGGGGTAAAAAAAGAAAAAAAAAGATTAGTGAATGATGATATATTGAACATGAAATTGTCAATGGTGATGCATTTATTAACAAAAAAACAAAACTACTCCTTTCACAAACTTCCTATCTCGTAATCCCATTAAAGCTCAAGACCTTTCAAAATTCCTATTTTTCCTGCATTTTCCTAAATGTATACATTTTCATCTTAAATGGGATCAGCCTATTTTTATAAATGTTTTATTTTGTAAGACAAAGTAAGATGAGCTCATGGATATATGTTCCCTGCTGGACATCTGCTATGACCCATTTTCCTTTAAAACATCAAATCACTAACAGTATTTGTTCATTAGCCGTTCGAACTGAAATGTACCTGCCAGGAGAAAGCCTTCCCCAGGTCCGACAGCTGGTATGTAAAACAGTTGGAGTATAAGTGTTTGCCAATCAGACATTGAGCCATTTCAATTCCTTCCGCATATTTCTGAATCATCTGTAGATAATGATGGAAGATACTTGAGACATTGACAGCTGAATTTTTTGAGACTCATTGTACTTAACAGCGAAATAAAACCCTGGACGTAGAAATAGGACAGCGTAGACTGATGGGTAGGTAAGCCTTTCCAGCTTCTTATTTCTTTCTCTTGTTGCTTTCTATCTCCCTCTCATCACTCAATCACTCAATCTCATTTCACTTACTCAGTGACCTGTCCCTGTGCCACCTGAGTTAGATAGCTGAGATCTACATATCTCTATCAAATGTTGTCACACTGCAACACTGATCACAGCTTTTTGAATTCTTTTTAAAGGCCATTTTTTTCTTGTAAGCTTTAAACATTTAAAAGTTAAAGCGTTCATTTGTCTTTGCTATTTTTATACAGTGCCTACTTCAGTTTCTAATACATAAGTGGTTTTCAAACATTTCATGAAAATGCATATTGCAAAAAAAAAATCTATGCAAGTATTTCAGTACAAGTTTGTCTCAAACTTACCTTCTCATTTCATTTTCTCATGAGCTTTTTGAAGTCCCCTCGTGTCATACTTGCTAGATGGGGATTGTTTTTTTAGAAAAATACTTGGAAATTGACTAAAGGGAAAGGTACCAACTCTTTTTTCTTACCATTAATCATATCAATAACAAAAACATGCATAAATACAGCATGCCAACACACACAAAAACACAAGTGTAACCGATGATGTATATACAATTAACTAAAGACAAATGCTGGTCTCCTGTGATTGGATTGGACTTCTAGGGCTGCTATCATAAAACATGTAGAATGAGTTATTTAAACATGTAGAGTGGGTTATTTAAACATGTAGAGTGGGTTATTTAAACAACAGAAATTAATGGTTAAGCTTAAGTTGCCAACAGGGTTAGTTTCTTTTAAGGCCAGTCTCCTTAATTTACAGAAGGCAGACTTCCTGTTGTGTCTTAAGAGATTTTGCTAAAGGGGCATTCTTTCCTGGAGCCCTTTTTCTTACAAGGTCATCAGCTATTTTGGATTGGGACCCTGTCCTTTTGATCTCACCTGAAATAGATCTTCTACAAGGTGCAAAACTTTCCTTTGCCTGGCAAGACAGGTCAAGTTTATGTTTCTAATATTCTACGTTCTCTACCAATTGTAAACCTAGAGCAGGTTCAGTGGAGTAGAGGATGTTAAAGCTCTGTGGACGTCCAAGATGTTTTTAGACTGCCAGTGGACGATACCACTGTTTTAAGGCAGTGACAAATGTTTGGAAACTCTCCCTGCAGCTGTTCCCTGCTCTGCGAGGGAAAGCACACTTGGAGATAGCAGCAGCATAAGAAGGAAGCTTAGGGATTCCATCCATAAATCCTTGGAGTTGACTTGGAAATCCACTGTAGTAGAATTCAAACAGGGGGAATAGCAGTTTGCTTATTCAGTCTAATCTCATTAATGCAGACACATGCACAAGACTTCATAAAAACACAGCAATTGTTTCAAAATCTTCAAGTCAGAGTGAATTAGTATGCTCTCAGGGTGGGGTGTCAGAAAATTTGACCATAAATTATTTAAACAGTAGGAAATTTAATTCCGCATACAAAAATAATTCAAGCATTATAACTCACAGACTGTTCACAGCGTGTCTGAAGCAGCTACTAACATGACATTAGGAACGTGAATATCCAAGATCAGGAAGAACATATATCATAAAACGTCAAATTAACAGAGGGAAAGATTTTTATCCCTCTTCTATTGTTTGATGACCAACATGCATATGTATATGTCGGTGTCCAGTGTCGTATCATGTTTTGCCTAAACGGATGACTATGATAAAATCAAACAGTGGGGTTGATTTCTTATTCAAACTAATATTTATTATCTGGCTGAATGATTCCAAGAAATGAATTGCTTCAATTCCTAAATATACCTAAATAAATTCCTAAATGAACAAATAAATTTATTCTAGTTAGAATTTATTGATTCTAATTAATGTTAAATCTGTTATTTTCAGGTAGACAATATCAAATTAAGAACTATTTGATTGTCAGTGTTAGAGCATGGGAATTTTTTAAGTAAGGGCACATCTAGGAATAACAATTGGTTTGACTCACTCTTCAGAATTCTTACAGGCACTAATCAACTTTGATCCAAAAAGCTATTTTATATTTAGAGGATATAATATTTATTTAATAAGAACTCAATATGTGTGTTATAAACATGTAAAAAGGTGATGCACAAATAAATCATTTTAAGTATAAAGAGCATTCAAGAGCTTAAAAAATGCCGTTTTATGCCAGAAAATAGCAGAATTTTAACATGCGATTTCTAAGGTAATCTGATACAGAAATCTGCAGTGTGTGTGCTTCGGAGGCCTCTGCAGTGGAAGCTCCCCCTCTGAAGTAGGAATGTAAATGATAGGTGCTAATGTGCGCTCAGAAACAGGCGGGCTATGGCTCTTCAGAGGCGCTGGAGCGAGGAGATGTGTGATGTGTGAAATGAGAAGTCTGACCCAAAGCTCCAAGGGAACTGAAGGAGGACCGTCACGGTCCCTGGGCAGGCCCTGTTGGCGCCTCTGGAAGAATCACACAGGTGTGTAGGAAGGGCTCGCCGAGTCTCAGAGCCAGGAGAGGATGGATGAACGTGCTTTAAGGAGCGCCTTTATGCCCGTCCTTGTCTCCGTACGTCTTACAGCTACCCACAGTTGTAACAACTAATAGTCTCTATCACCAAGTATTAGGTGAGAAAATTACCTGAACAAGTTTATAGCTGAATGACTCAACTTCACCTCCATGTTCAAATGATACGAAGATGAAAATTTTCCAAAAAGGAATGGGGTGGAAGTTGTTCTCCTGAAGCACTCAGTTCCTCACCTCAGTGTTCAGTGGAGACCAAGGGACTGTACTAGGAACTAACATATTTTCTTCTTGATTGGCTTCTGCAATGTAAAATAGTAAAATAAACATATATGATGTGCTTCAAACAACATGTGAAAATTTCATTTTAAGGAATAATATTTTTTTTTTGGTGCAAAAGTGACAATTCTTTACATCTTTAGATTCTCCTAAGAATTGATCACTGATTCTGAGACCCTGAGTTCATCAGCTCTGATTTACAACATTTATAGTAAAAATCTGGTGTGTAGTTATTTTTATGCTTTCTTTCCAAAATGAAACATTTACCATCTTGTAGTATTTTCCTTGGAGCACAGAAGTTTTGATTTCTAATTTAAAGAATTCCAATTTCCCTTTTTAATTTTTATTTTTATTGGAAAGTCAGATATACAGAGAGGAGAAGAGACAGACAGGAAGACCTTCCATCTGCTGACTTACTTCCTAAGTGGCTGCTTTGGGCAGAAGTAGGCAGATCTGAAGCTAGGAGCCTGGAGCCTCTTCCAGGTTCCCCACGTGGGTGCAGGGTCCCAAGGCTTTGGGCCATCCCTGACTGCTTTCCCAGGCCACAAGCAGGGAGCTGGATGGGAAGTGGGGCTACCAGGATTAGAACCAGTGCCCATATAAGATCTTGGTGTGTTCAAGGCGAGGATTTTAGCCACTAGGCCACAGCGCCAGGCCCTAGAATACTATTTCTTAGAAGGCAAACACACTAGGAATTGTACCATATGACAAACGTAAAAGTCATATCAAAGAAGCAAATGAAGGAAATTTAGATGCAGTAATGGGAAAGAAATACAGGGTTTAAGTAGAGAAAAAAAAACTATCTTACTATCTTGTAATTATCTATGATTTTATAACAGCTACAACATGTTAGCTACCCTTCCCTGTGGTCTCTGTAGTTCTAGACTGTAAGTATTTAACCAGATTATTTTGTACCAATCCCAATTTTGTGTAATTTCTTGTGTTTATGTAAGTTTTTAACCATCATAAAAGCTCTGTTCTTCAAGTCAATGCTCTTTTTGTGTTAAATAGACTTTCTCACCGAATCCTTACAGCAGTTTTTAAAGTAGAAATGAGAGTTATTCTTCTCTAGGTGAGAAATAAAATTTAGACTTTTGTTGTTGTTGTTAACAGACTAACTTTCGACGTGATTTCTTTCAGCAATCTCTCTGTCTTCTGATTGATACCCCCCTCCATCTGTGTCTTCCATATATGGAATAGCACAAACAAACCTAGCATCAAAATAGCAATCACTTGTTGGCCTCACCCTATACTTTAGGCACTGGCTTACACTGGTATGCAGAATACTATTTTTCATACTGCTAAGGACCCCTAAAATGCAGGTAAACATTATCTTCACAGATGATAAAAATGGAGGTGGAGGAGAGTTAAGCATCGTCCCAGTTTGCCTGACTGTGGGTTGATTGCTTGCAGCCTTGTCTCTAACACTTTCAGTTTCTTTCACCTTCTGTCTGTCCTTTGGTTAAAATCATGGCTTGTTGTCTCCTTAATGCTTTGATATTCACTAAACCTATTAGAACCCTTGTTTCTGCTCTGTGTTCCCATTGCATATGTTAGATTTACTGGTAGGAAAAAAGGAGACCAGAAAAAAAAAACAGGAAAGGTGAGGGCAGAAATAGAAGAAATGGAAGAAAATGGAGAAAACAGAATTTTTATTTTTTCAGAAAAAAAAAATAGGCAAGCAAAGCCTCCTATGTAATGCCAGCATGCCTGTTCAGGCCACTTCTGATCCAGCTCTCTGCTAATCCCTGGGAAAGAAGTGGAGGATGGCACAGGTGCTTTGCACTCGGCACTCGTGTGGGAGATCCTGATGAAGCTCCAGGCTCCTCCTTTCAGATGGGTGCAGCTCGAGCTCTTGTGGCCATTTCGGGTGTGATCTGCGGCCTTCTGGTTCTCCGAGAGAGCAAGGATGCGACAGAATGAGAGCGTGCAGGACATCGTCCATCCCCAGCTTTCCCACATGGCCATAAGGGAACCAAGAGCCAGGATCATCCTCTGCTGCTTCCCCAGGCACATCAGCAGGAATGTGAGTCAGAGATGAAGCAGCTGGGACACAAACATTGCTCTTACATGGGATTCCAGTTTCCTAAGTATTCCAACCTGCTATGCTAGACGACCCCAAATTGAAAGTTTTTCAAAGACCTGAGTGACGAAAATGAACTCAATATTTTCAAAATCTCTCAAGTATTATCAATCTATTGACGTGATTACTAAGGACAAACCTCTCCACGGGCTAAGCTCTTAAGCACAGAATAGCCAGAAGCCAATTCTTGTTCACAATATTCTCTAAAAACTCTCCAATTTAAATGTCCCAATCACTTTAATCTGTGAATGTAAATGGAAACTGATATGATTAAACTCCCTTACATTGAATTTATTAGTTCAGTATTAAAGGAATACAGATTTGGAGGGGATGGTAGGTAAAGCAGTAAACTTTGACAAAGTCACTTTCGTATAAAACACTCAATTCTTTTATGCCTAAAATTTTCTACATCATTTATTTATGATGAGAGAATTCAAATGAGTCACAATATTCTTGCAATGCAGAGTATGATTAATTTAATGTGGTTGAAAAATTGATTGGTATCTAGTTCAGGTGCTTCAAAAGCTTAGGATAGCAAATCAAATCATTTGCAGATGGCATTCTGAACGTAGCTACACAATAGCACACATAGCTTTTGCAGTTTAACAACAAAAAAGCATGTTTCTATCCTATCAACATTCATCTCAAGCAAATCAAGCAATAAAATAAGTTTCAGCTCTACCCACTCAGTGAGGGCATGGCTGACTAAAAGAGGGCTTTACAGCAGTTTTGTCTTTCAAAACTATGAAATGCACAGAACTATAGTGGTAACAACTGATGGAAGTTATTGAATATATTCTGATCCAGCTTCCTGCTAATGTGCCTGCGTGATGGCCAAAGGACTGGGCTCCTGCCACCCACGTGGAGTTCCTGGCTCCTGGCAAATGCCATGTGACCACTGCAGTCTCCTCTGGGGTAGGCTGTCCAAGCTCTTTTCTTACTCTCTGATCTCCAACCACCTTGCGATTCCTTTATTTACTTGTAGTCAATCTTCCTAGAACGTGCTTTTACCAGCTCATCATCTGGTCCTGACTAAAGAATTTCTCTTCAGGTAAAATTTCCCTGATGTTTTGTTCTTTTGTATTTGTTAATTTTGTTCCAGTTGAGATTGCATACCGACTTATGCATTTCATACTTAAGGAATTACTTTGCTGACATAGAAATAGACATGTATCAACCAACACGCTCTGAGGTTCGCTGAGTGATAACATGCTGGACAATAGGAAGGTTTAAGGACCAAGCCTCCTCTAGAGTTCAGTCGGCTTTGGGAGACAAACCATTTACCTGCCATTTTAAATATCCACACTAGATTTGCCTGCTGTGTAGTAGTGATTAGTTGCTGAATTAAGGAGAAGAAATATTCGCTAAGTGTTAGGATTGGGCAGAGCATGAGGCTGTCAGCTGTTTGAACATCTGTGGAAGAAATCATCAAGGGATTTAGAAACTATGTGTCTAAAGACTGCTACCTTTATTCTAAGTTGAAATAAGTTACTCTTCAAGTTCCTCCTGTCTGTAGATTAATAATGTGTGAATCTATGCATACATAAATGCACGTGTGTGTGTCTTCCATCTTCAAATGTTGAGCATGTGACAATGGAGTCAGTGTTTTGAAAGCAACGGGAAATGATGAAGGAATATCATTTGGCTTTGGTCTATTCCGAGACTCTACCAAAGTACATTGCTAAAAATCTTCCCAAATAATCATTTTTTTTTGGATATGACAACAATATTAGTTGAATGGTAAATTAGAAAATACACACTCAACAAAATCAAACCATTTTTATAATAAGCCAAATGGTGCATGCTTGGTTACTCACACACTTTGAATAGTTGTCCTACTGAATGTAAGGTGAATGTAAAAGATATCTGAAATGTTAATATTAGTCTGGAGGCATAGCAACCTGAATATCTCTACAGATTTGAAAACCGTTTTCCCTAAGTTGGAGACACTAGTTTGCTTAATCAGTCTTTCAGCTTTAATTTGTTTTGTTATCCATTTTTGACAATAAGTACAGATGTAGAAGACAAGTATTCCACAGTGCCCGTGGATATAGTGGCACTGAAAAATCACAGGTGTGTCACCAGTTAACCAGTGAAAAGAGAGACATCGCACCTAGCCATGTCATAGCAGGAGAAGTTGCCATCAGACATTGATTAGAAGACCCAGGAAACAAACAATAAATCTAATTCTGAAATTTCAGGGGCTTTCTCTTAGTCATGTATGAACTCTGGTTTTCTGATTACAGCTGAAACTAGAAAGTTGAGATCATTATCCAGCAGGCAACTGGATGTTTTTGTGTCCTAGTGTTGCTTAACACAACTCATCCTTCCTATAAATAGACTTATTTTAAATCAGAAATACAATTTGTCATTGACTGTTAGCTCTGCATCGTCTCATTGTTTCCATTATTTGTTATATTTTTAATTATGATATTTACATTTCTTTATGTGACAACTGTCTGATCATTTCTAACACCTTCTCTTGAAGGTCATGGACATTTTTGTATGATTTATTTATATTTATTTGCTTAATTATCCCTCAAATGGTCATAATATCCAGGACTGGGTTAAGAGGAAGCAAGGAGGCAGGGACTTCATGTAGCTCTCTCACATGAACGCACTGGCTCACGAACTTGAGTCATGCTTTGCTTCTTTCCCTGGCACATCAGCAAGGAACTGGATCAGAAGTGAAGCAGCTGGGACTCAAGCCAGTGCCCATACGTCATTCCAGGTCACAGGTAGTGGCTTTAAATGTTTCACCACATTGCAAGCCCCCGGTGTGTATTTCATATTAGAAATGCGTATGTTTGTATCATTTATGCTTTGTGTGTATTGATGTATAGAGGTTGTTGGTTTGGTTATTCAAATATGAAATTAGTGAAATAGAACTTATTTATGAATATTATTTTATATTTTAACCAATGTATTTGTTTCTCTACTAAAAGGTAGCCATGTTCAGCATGTATTTAAAGAATGTGCACTTAAAATGCATGATTTTGAAGCCAGTATTAATAATTTAAAATAGGGTATAATTAAAAATAGGGTGTAATTAGCTCATTTAACTTTAATACAAACACTATTAAATTATGAACATAGCATTATTTAAGATTACTAAAAACAAATCCATGTGCATATGCTACTCTTTAAACCCACTTGGTGACAATCTGTTTTGTAGGTTTAAAAGTTATGATGCAGAAACATGGAAGGAGAGAAAAACAAATTCAAAGTCCACTGGTTCCTACTTGAAATACGCACAGCTGTGACTGAACCAGGCTGAAGAATGTGGCCTGGAAAGTGGCCGCTCCAGTTTCCATCCAGCTCCCTGCTTGTAGCCTGGGAAAGCAGTTGAGGATGCCCCAAAGCCTTGGGACCCTGCACCCGTATGGGAAACCTGGAAGAAACTCCTGGATCCTGGCTTTGGATCGGCATAGCATCGGCCATTGCGTTCACTTGGGGAGTGAATCATTGGCCCGGAAGAAGTTCCTCTCTGTCTCTCCTCCTCTCTGTATATCTGATTTTCCAATAAATAAATAAATCTTAAAAAAAAAACATCACCCCAAAGAGGGCTATTTATAAAAAGGCATGTTAATCCATGTACAAACTGTTAACAATGAACAAGATATTCAGAAAATGGTCCTTTCATGGGGGCAAATCAGGAATTCAATTTGAAACCAAAATATGCACTCAGTGGTATGCACTGTTCAAAGATTCCATAGATCTCCTCTAAAGGACTAGATTTCTCTTCCTGGTTCTTTGACAAGATAGTCCAAAAATCTTCAACAAGACCTGCCTTTAATGAAACTTTTATGTTACACTCTAGTTGACTAGAAAAAACTGCCTGGTGGCTGACTCCCCATCATGTGGCATTATTTCATTATGGTGATCATTATTGCCCTGGCAAAGGGGTTCTGCTTAGTTTTCCAGAGTTACAATTCCCTACTGACTATGATTAAACTGTCTTTGGATTCATAGGCCTGGAAAATTTAAACAATCCAATTTAATGAAAAACAATTTTCGTAGCCATCTGGCAATGGTCTGAATATTTCTAGAAGTTAACTTTTACATATTAAACTTCTGAAAGAAATAATTAAATCAGCTTTCAGAATAGTCCACATGGAGAAAGCCAGTGCTGTATGCTTCTACCAGCCCGCTGCTTCGTATAAGTGTTGTGTTTCCTCAGTCATTTTGGAGCAAACCAGATCATTTGCACAAATTATAACCGATGGGGGTCTGAGTGCTAAGAAATTTGGAATAGTCTCCTGGGTAAGCTAGATAGTTACAGAATAAGAAATTAATCTTATTTACTTGAATTATTTCATCAAGGCAAGATTTAAATCAATTAATTATAATTTAGGACATTTTCAAAGCTAGAAAGCTTTCAGCATGAAAATTGTGTTTAGGTAGTTAGGAAATAAAGTTCGTTCCATTTCATGTTCCTTTACATGTTCCTTAAGTTGCCTGTAAACCTGAGCATCTTGTCTTTGCTCTCCTTTGCAAGGATAATAGCAAAACTATGAAAAAAATAAACCATTTACTGATTGTAGGACTTTCATTGTCCGAAAGTGAAATCTCAAAGTCTTATAAAAATAGGTGAGCCTAGTGTTATTTTGAATACTTCAGGTCTGAATAATGATTTGTGTAACTGTTCAATGACATCACTTCTTGGCTTTGTAGGAGAAATTTGAAAACAAATATGTAATGGAGTTTAAAATTCAATTTTAATTTAGTTTATGAGTTGGTACAGCTGATAAAATAAGCCAAATAGCATGTTTATTGGTTTATTTATGAAAGTGTACATATAAAAACTAAGAAAACTTGTTTACATTTTAATATCCATATTTGCCAAATGTACACACATGATAAGAACGGGTGGGGATGGTCTTTTCTCCTCCCATTTATGTCGTTTTCATAAGAATATAAGCGAGAATTCATATATGACACTCATATTTCATAAATGTAAATTGATAATATTTTCAGGATACATTATTGAGCTTATCAAAATAATAAATATTGAGGAAAATATAGGTGTAAATTCTTTGTATATAAACATTTGAATATTTTTCCATGGAATTAAGGGCACTAATAGAGGCTTAATTTGAAAAATATATAAAGTTTTATGGTAACAAGAAATTATTTGCTTTATAGTCCAACTCTTGATAACTTTAATGGAAATGAGTGCATTTCATGATAGCCAAATATATTTTATTTCTGTCTTAAAGTCTGGAATTTGTAGAGCTCAATATTTATAGGTAGCCAATATCCACATTAATGAGGTAGATAAATCTAAATCCAAGATACATTGGCCCTTAATTTAAAGCAACACTAATACAATGTTTGATTGTGCTGACAAAACATTAGGTGTTTGAGAAAGTAATTCTGCTTGTATCATCAACAAAAAGCTGCTTCCAGTCAGTGGCATTTTGTAACAGAAACCAATCTAAGACTCTGTATTATTTTCTATTATGCTTGGGTTAATCTTGTGTGTGTGTGTGTGTGTGTGTGTGTGTGTGTGTGTGTGTGTGTGCTATTTTAATAATCCTCAAGAAGCAAAAAAGGACCTTAGTCCGCCCCTGCTGCTTATCACTTTTTCTGAAATCATAATCCTCTCGGTATAACTGTTATCATCTCTACAGGGATTAATTGTGATGTCGCAAAAGATTATGACATTAAGTGGGAAACAGGCAGCAGGAAAGCAGTTCTATGAAGAGAAACGATTTCTGTTCTGTGAAAATCTGTGTTTTACATATATCATGCCTTTGTTTAAGAAGGAGATCCAATTAAATAAGAATGAATCATAGCTAAGAGTTAGGGGATTTTCAGATAAATTTTAGGGCTAAACTTTAGTGATCCATTAAAGTCGAATTATTTTTTTAAACAATTGGTAGTGCACCCACACACACGTATTTATTATATATATCCTCAATATGATGCTATTAAATGATGTTTATCACAAAACTGCACTTTTCATAGCGTGAGTTGAGTATGGTTTATCCCCTGAACTCACAGTTTATTCCTCAAAGTAACGTTAATGCTATTAAGGAAGTGGAAACTTAATCCTACTATATTGCTAAAACTCAGGTCTTTCAAATGTAATTGGATTTAAAGAAATTAATCTGAGTGGAGATCCTGTGGTAAAATTATGGTGGTTTTCCTGAGAGTGGAGAATGAGACAACTGGTACACCAATATATCTGCCTGCTCTTATTCATCACGTAACGACATGCATTTCTACCAACGAAAAGGTCATCTGCCATGGACTGATGCAGTGTAGGGGTGAGGCTTTGCTAGAGCCTGAAGAAGGCTCTTGCAGATTTTGCTGACAAAATGCAAACTACATTAACTTCTCTTTTTGAAACAACAAGGTTAGCCCACTGCTGGCATTCTGTGTTACTAACAATACACATGCCGTGCGTATCCATCCCTGGTTCCAAAGCTTAGCTTCACATTACAATTAGTTAGAAGGCCTAAAAAATATGGAGATTGCAAAGACAACTGAAAATTTATCTGCCGTATGACCCAGATATCCCACTTCTGGGAATATATCCGAAAGATATGGAACTGCATATGAGAAAATGACTGTACTCCTATATTTGCAGCAGCACAATTTACAATAGCAAAGATGTGGAAGCAACCAGACGATCATTGAAATAGGAATGGTTAAAAAAAAACAGAACAAAACAAAACTGTGGTGTATCTACTCCATGGAATACTATTCAGCCATGAAAAAGAATGAAATTGTTCTGTTTTCAATTAAATGGTCTGAGCTAAAGACCATTATACTCAGTGAAATAAGCAAGCCCAATAGGATAAATAGGTTCTGATATAACATTCATGCAGAACACTAAACAAATAGATATACATGTGAACAAGTATGTGCTTATTCTTAGAGATGAACTTAACATGGAGAAAAGCATACTGAGAAGTGACAATACTCTACAGTACACATTTATACTAGACTAAAAGGTGGACTCTTAAACTGTTAAATGTATCTTGACAATAGGATGCAGGACTTTCTACCATCGTCCACACTTACAATGTCCTGATACACTTAAGTATCACAATGTTGGACTTGTGATGGTTGTGGGAGGGCCATGCTAGGTAATAGTATAGGGGAAATCAGCGAGGATTGGGACGGAAATGGGAAATCCCTAAGGGGAAATCCTAAGCCTATGGAATTGTATCATGGAAAATAAAAAATAAATAAAAATATGATGCTGTTGATCAACTCTCTGACCCTCTTGTTTAATCATGAAAGGTTAGGGACTATGCATTGGGAACTTTGAAACTTACAGGGATTCTCGTGCAAAGAAGTTTGGGACACAATTCTACATCATTAAACTCAGCAATAGTCGTCATGAGAGTCATTTCTCCATCCTCATGGACCCTTCAAATAGCGTTTTGAACATTATTTTTTTATTATTTTAGCATATCTACTGATTACATAGCAGAATTTAATTTAAAATGAATACAATTTCAAGGAGGGTTTGTTGTGCGAAGCAGCTAATATATGATCTTGGGCACTGAGAGTAAAAGCAATGCTAATTTATGCAGGATTAGCAGCAACACAGCAAAGCCCAATACACCATGGCTTCTGTAGAAAGAAGACTTCCACATAAGTGCTTTTCAATTCAACAACTGCTGCTCCTGGTGGACTTGTCAGCAAGCAATTTTGGAACACTTCCTAGGAATTTGCAAATATATGTGCAATGCAGGTTGTTTGAAAATGGGAGCTACAGAATAGGAAGTAGGTTTTACCTGAAAAGGAAAGTTGTAGAATAAGTAGGTTTTACGCTTTCAGTTATCACAGCTAATTCCATCACACCCATTGCTTACTATATCAACAGTATTTGAAATTCTGAAAACTCAAAACTATGGAAGGGATTTCTTTTTTACACTACTTGGTTAAAAGTGAATAGAGGAAACCCAAATGCACACTTGAGTGGCTAGCACATAGAGGCACAGCTATAGGCACAGCACTCACAGCCACCAATAGCTCTAGCACATCTCTGTGTGTATTAAAAAAGGGGTTTTCCATGGATGTTTGCAGCTCCATAGACTGAAGTCCCATGTCTGAAAGAGAGGTGGCAGCAATCAGTGGAGTCACTTTCTAGACTAAGGGATTGCATGAAGCAATTAACAATAGCTCACCTTTATCTGCAGGCTTGGAAACAATGTAGACAAAGATAATTATGTCATCTCAGAGCTCATTGTGCAAGGGACTGCTTTGCCAGCACGCAGGTAGTTGGCCTTAGTTCATTCTGTTGCACAAGATCTGAGCTGGGAGAAGATACTCCTAGAAAAGGAGCGATGCTAGCACAGCAGAGATAATCGCTCCTTCTGGGTCATGGTCCCTCTTGAATGGTATGCAATCAACAGGAAGTAACAAAAGTAGGTTATTTGTGAATGTGGATTTATTTTGCAACGGATACTTATCTGCCTACTCCTGTTACTACAAACTAGCATCAGGAGTAAACATGTTTATTTGTCTAAGCACGGCAAAGAGGGTTCTGTGTGTGTGTGTGTTATAGACAAATAGAGACTAATTATTCAGTATAATTTTCAGCGTTTTTGAGTTTTTAGATACACTTTGAGATTAAAGTTAATAGTTGAGTTAGTAATTAGACCACTGGCCAACAGAACCCAGTAGACTAAAGATGCAAAAAAAAAAAAAAATGATAGCAAACATGTGGAAAAGGGACACACAAGCTTTAGCAAAAATAGTGAGGTCTTAAAAGGCCAGATGATTTTAACTTACAAATATGAGTTTTTCTGTAATGTACAAAAAATGCAACCTCTATTACCATCCTCTAGAAAGAATCACAAATAGATTACAAATAGGTGTTTTATAAATGTCTTGAGGAAATTAAATAATAAAGATTGTGTTGTATTTTTGAGTCCTTGCCTAGGATGGACAAATGAAATAGTTACAAAACTACTCTGAAATAAAACCATAAAATTAAAGTTGACAGTGACAAATAAAATCAAAAACCATGGTCTCTCTAAACTATAGATAAAGACTTTGTATAAGCTCCTTGCCTATGGAAATCATGTAATGAATGGTAAACATCAGCAGTATTAATTCATTATTCTCACTAAAGGATGATTTTTCTAAGTACGCACCCATGTTTTAGGAATCCATTTGAGGGGAAATGATTTTAACATTTATACAACACTAAGTTATGAGGTGACTTGACAATATTGAATATTCTGACTCAATTGGAAGCATATTTAACATTCAGGGTTGTTTGCTTCTGAAGTATTGGAAAAGGGGATCCTGCTTATGTATTTTGTTATTCCTGTTAGCAAAGAAAGGTAGATTTCCCTTGAGCTTGGTGCTGCGTCTGATGATAGCAAAGCCAACCATGCAGAAGGCAGTTGGCAGAGAAGGATAGCTTTCTGAAGACACTTATGTTTTCCAATCACAATGTTTGTGCTTATGAAGAATGAAATAGATGGGAAATAAGAGATTTGCTCGTGTGGATGGGAGTGGATCCATCATTCCCTGGCAGGGTACACACTCCTCTTTGCACTGTCTGCAGATTCCTTTTATTAAACAGCTTTATAAAAGCCGACTGTTGTGATATATTAAAACAATAAGGGTAAATCCACATCTACTTCTAAGATAAATTATTCCCAAACCTAATCTAGAGAAAATGCATTTTTATCCTCATAATAACACTAGAAAAAGAATTGGTGATCATATTTCCTATTAGTGAAAATAAGCATTTTAATAAACTGTTCAGGATTTCTCTGTATTGTAAATGGCAGCTACAGTTAGAATTGGCCTTAATAACATAGTAGGTAGTCATAAAAAAATCACGTGTATTAAAGGAGCACAAACTAAACACAGTCTTTGAGTGACCTTAACATATAAACACAGCTTTTTGAGAGATGCTTTTAAATATCTTTTTAATAATCATGCCATTTTTTACATATTACAATCAATAAAAGTCTTCAATTTAAAATACATTGTAACAATAGCATATAAGTAAAGAATAAAACACTAGTTATGTTGTGCTGTCGTTTTCCACTATTTTTCAGTAAAATATGCTTAGGTTTAAGAAATTGCATGTGGGGCCAGCACTGTTTTGTCAGAAGCTGCAGTGACAGCAAAAATATTGATACCAGTTCAAATCCCGAATACTCCGTTTCAGATCCAGTTCCCGTTAATGACCCAGGACAGTGGTAGAGGCCGAATGGTTGGGCCTCTGCACCCATGTGGGAGTCCTGGAAAAGACTCCTGGCTCCTGACTTCCACCTGCCTCAGCCCTGGTCTGTAAGACTATCTAGGGAATGAACCAGCAGATATAAGATTTTCTCTCTTTCTCTCTCTTTCTCCTTCTGCCTCTCTGTGGCTTTTTCAAATCAAATCAAATAAATCTTCAAAAAACTCTACTTTCATGTATGCATACACTTACATCTGTGTGTTTCTTTGTTTAGATGTTAAGCTGTCTAGAGTTTTACTACTCTGATGCAGCTTAATATATCCCAAAATGACTAAAGCATAATACTTAATAATTGCAAGCATATCTAATTTCCATTTACTAATAAATATGCTAATATCTTATTATAGCAATTATAATTATTTTATTACAGATATCAATTTTACCTTATACCTTATTAGAATATAATAGTCTATTTATACTCACTCATAGAACTATCATGATAATCAGCACCTAAAAACACATTTATCACAAGAAATGCTATATTAATTGTGAAAACATTAATTTTTTTTGTAAAAATAGCATGAAAGTTGGCTGGTCTTGAAGCACAGTAGGTTTAGCAGCTATATACATTGCCAGCACAAGTTCAGGTCCTAACCCCTTCATGTGTAATCCAGCTTCATGCTAAATCATCCCCAAAGCAGAGAAGACATTGATGTAAGAGCCCTGGATGACACCCCAGGTGTATGGCCTTGGCACGGAGCAGCCCCAGCCGTATTGGCTTTCGGCATCATATAATAGATACAATTTTCTTTCTTTTTCTTTCCATTTCTCCTTCTCTGCCTTTCAGATTAATAAATAAATCCTTTAAAAATAGCATGAAGCCTTTTTAAAAAAATAATTTATATTCTAAAATTCATTGCCAGTAAAATCAATACAGATACCTGGAATATTTAGATAAAACATTCCTGATGTTAAATAAGTCTTTAAGGGTTGAGCATAAAACATATTGCATCTTCTATAATAGCTATGATTCCTATGGAAACAGAACTCTCCAAAAATTTATGAGAATGTGTATTATGAAAAAAAGACAGATTTCTAAAAAAAAATTTGCCCCAAAGTAGAACTTGTAAATTTTTGTTTTCACACGAATTTCTGAAGTGCTCTGATATATTCAGCTGCCAAATCAATGCAGATTAGTAAAAATTTACTAAATGCAAACTCAGTGAACAATAGAGAAGAGCAATCCATTGATTCGTGATTAATATCCTAAAGTGTGGGCAACAAGTGACATTTATCAGTCATATAAAAAGAAGGGAAGGTTCAAATGCAAGTCTCATTCAGGTTATCACCAGTTTGTTAGCTGAAGCTGCTACTTGGATTGCATTTTAATGTGCGTGTTTATTTCTGTAGTGAGTCTGTCCGTTATTGTGTTACAGATGATTTTTTTTCTGTTTCTATGGATGCAGACACATAAACATAAAGTTATGGGATACATGGTAATTTACAAATATTATATAGGTACACACATTCCTAAAATGTTTCTGTGCAGTTTTCCAGTTCTATTTCCTAACCAGCAAAGCTAGACTTTCATTAACTTCTGCAAACGTTCTTAATAAAGACTGGTGGTTATCCGTTGTGATAACAAAGTTTGTGCCTGCAGCCTGAAGAGCTGAGCAGGTCTGGAGACTTCTGGATTTAAGACTCTGATGTTTGTGAACGCAGATATGTCAGTTTGATCACATGTATTGGAAAGTTACAGTTTGTTTTGTAAAATAAAAAATAGTAAATGTCTACTTACGAATATAAAATAAAGCAGCAAAAGATGGGCAGCAGTATTTTAGTTGTAGTTTTAGTTGTAGTTTTAGTTGTAGTTTTCCTAATAGCAAAACAAGGAGAGAGAACTGGGGGGTGGGGGGAATTCTATAAACAAATGAAAAATTATCCTTAGCTTCAATTCTTTCCCATTGGCCCTGGAATTGTCAGAAGTCACCACTTCTGGCCCTCCTCCCCTGCCTCAGTGACTCAGGATCCCACCAATCACTCTATGATAGTTTAGGAATGATGGTGCGTTCTTACTTGAAGAAGCTTGAATCTCATCGGTATGTCCTTCCTGATCTCAAACTCGTGTGAGTTGACCCAAGAAACAAGTGTGGGGAATCCTGTGATGGAGTATTGCTCCCCTTGCCAGCAAGCCATTTTTTTTTTTAAATTCCAGGGATCATTTTATTTTTATTTATTTATTTATTTTAAAGAGTTATTTATTTATTGGAAAGTCAGATATATAGAGAGGAGGAGAGACAGAGAGGAAGATCTTCCATCCGATGATTCACTCCCCAAGTGAGCACAACGGCCGATGCCATGCCGATCCGAAGCCTCTTCTAGGTCTCCCACGCGGGTGCAGGGTCCCGAAGCTTTGGGCCGTCCTGGACTGCTTTCCCAGGCCACAAGCAGGGAGCTGGATAGGAAGTGGAGCAGACGGGATCAGAACTGGCGCCCATATGGGATCCCAGCGCTTTCAAGGCGAGGACTTTAGTCTCTAGGCCACGCCGCCGGTTACAGATCATTTTATTTTTAAATTCTGCTAAATCTTTCAGTTTAAAAGAGTATTGCCTGATGCTGTTCTGACGTTCTGCGTTTGGCATTTCAGCAAGGGAGCAGGGAAATCAGCCTGTGCGTTAGCGGAATGTTGCCTCTATGCAGCCCGGAAACCACGGCTCACATTAGAAGCAGGATGGGCATTTAATTTAGACTACAATATAGTCCTAAACTCCCCGGGATGTTTTCTATTTCTATTCTTTTCCCCTCAGATGAATTGACATGCATTTTAGAATGAAAAGCAAAGAATATATTTAGTTTGGATTGTCACAGCAGAGAGACAAAAAATGTAATTCAGAATTATCTTCTTTTAAAATAGGCCTTTGAATTGACAGTGCAGTATTGTATACTGCATAATACAAGCTTTTGTGTAGCATACTAATATATTGTGTTAAAGTCTTGACAATTTTTACATTTTTTGCATTAAATTGCAGTTACCTATTTGACAATATCACACTCATGAAATAATAAATTTAGTAATTGACTTATTTTCCTTGCAGTATTAATATAAGAAGGAATAATTTACTTACCATGTCACTCATTGTATTTCAATACTTTTCACTAAATACCCAGGTGTAAGATTTTCTTTGCTTTTACAGTAAAATTGAAAGTAATTACAAATCATTAAAAAAAGTGCATGCTTTTCTAAGGTGCTACAGTTGTTCAATTTGTCCAAGTTCTTAGATTATTTTAATGCTATCCCTGAATCAGAGCTTCTCTTTTGGTTCACATAGTGACACTGAGATTGTTTTTTTTTTTTTAATTAATTTGCTGTGATGACTAGAAAGTTATATTTCACGTAGAAAACATGATCACAAAAGAAATTGCTTGGAACCCAACCAGTGATGCCAAAGCAAAAATTTTGCACTTGGTTTGGTTGATGTTTTTCTCAAAGCAAAATGTCCATTTTGATGTCATCTATCATGCTATTAAAAATAATTTTATGCTAACACAATTTAAATTTTCAAATAAAAGTTTATATTCATGCAAATGTCAGGGAAGTCGCAGACAACTATTGTATTTAACTGCAACTACAAAAAGGAAATAATAAAACATGCCTCATAAGTACAAAAAAATGCTTTAAGAAGGTAAAAGTATAACAGCTAAAACTAAAACAAAAAACATAAATCAGGGCCTGGCGCGATAACATAGCAGTTAAAGTCCTCTCTTTGAACATGCTGGGATCTCATATGGGTGCTAGTTCTAATCCTGGTGGCCCTGCTTCCTGTCCAGCTCCCTGCTGTGGCCTGGAAAAGCAGTCAGGGATGGCCCAAAGCCCTGGGACTCTGCACCTGTGTGGGAGACCCAAAAAAAGCTCAGGGCTCCTGGCTTCGGAGAATGGGTGTGCTGTCCCAATTTGTATGTGTCATAGTTCCAAGCAGAAGCTGAGTTTCACAGCAAAATCATGAATCCAGGCTTGCGTTACTAGAAAGATGCCTGGTGCACTGCAGGCAGAGAGGGAGGCAAATAATCTGAGAAAGAAGACAACAGGTAATTTTCGCAGAACATCAAAAAGCAGAGAGGTTGTCAGAATGGCAGGCTATTTCTAAATGGAACTATGAGAAAGAAGAAGATGAGGAAAGAAGAACTATGAGAAGAACTATGAGAAAGAAGAAGATGCTTAGAAGAAGAGGAGGAGGACAAACTGGAAAGGAAAGAGGAAAAGGCATAAGAGGAAGAGAAGCAGAGGGGACAAGAAAAGTGGAGGTGGCAGTGCTGCAGCTCAACAAGCTAATCCTTCACCTGCTAACCTCGACATCCCACACGGGCCCTGGTTCACGTCCCCTGGCTTCTCCACTTATGATCCAGATCTTGGGTCATGGCCTGGGAAACCGGCAGAGGAGAGCCCAAGTCCTTGGGACCCTACACTCACATGGGAGACCCAGAAGAGGTTCCTGATTCCTAGCTTTGGATCTGCTCTGCTCTGGCCATTGCAAGCATTTGAGGAGTGAGGACAGATGGGAGGTCTCTTGCTTTGTGTCTTTCTTTATCTGTGTAGATCTGTTTTTAAATAAAAACGAGCAAATATCAACAAGAGTGAGTGGCAGGTGGAAGAGGAGAAAGTGCTAGAGGAAGAAGAAAAATGAGGAATGAAGACCAGGTGGTTGATAAGTAGGTGCTTTATGAAGCATTTGTTGTGCGTGTGTGTGTTTTTAAGACAGATTTACAGAGATTACAGGAAAGGCACACACATGTGCACACAGAGACAGAAAGACAAAGAGGAAAGAGAGAGAGAGAGAGGGAGAGAGAGAGAGAGAGAAAGCTTTCATCTCCCAAAGGCCATAACTAACGGGGTTGAGTTGTACCAAAGCCAGGAGCCAGAAGCTTCTTCCAGGTCTCCACATGGGCACAGGGGCCCAAGGACTTGAACCATCATCTGCTGCTTATGCAGACCATAATCAGGGAGCTGGATCAGAGGTGGAACAACCAGTACAAAAAAACGGTGCCCCTTGGGGATGCTGACCCCGCAGGTAGAGGTTTAGCTCACTGTACCACAGTACCAGCTCCTTGCAGGTGATTTTATTCTGGAAGCAATTAAGTACTCCTGAAATGGTTCCTGACCTATTTTTGATAAGGAAGATATTGTTGTTCATTATGTAAATAATGAATTCATTATCCAGAAACTTCCTTTTCTTATAAATGTAATGCAAAAAATTTTACTTTCCTACATATAACCAAGTTGATATATTTCCAGTTAACAAGAATGATTGAGGACTCTGGGCTTTGATTGACACCATCTCCCTGCAGTAGAAGCCACAACCACGATGGCCTTTCTCTCACCACAGACTCACAAAATGTCCAGCTGTGCCGCGTAAGGACAGCTGTACACAGGGAAGGGGCCCAGAGGTTACAATCTGGTCTGCTCTTAGATCTTGCAGCATTTTTTAAAAAGCTTTCTACGCCACCATAAAACTTTTTTGATATCTCACAGGCCCCTCAAGTTTCACCACATTATGAAACTCATCTTCCCACCTTCTAACTGCTTTATAGTTCTTTTTACTTGAAGATTGACTTAATATTGATTTGAAAAACAGATTGACCCTGAGAGTGAAAGAGAGAAATCTTCCATCTGCTGTTTCATCCACCAAGTGGTCAGAATAGGCGAAAGACTGGGCCAACTTTGACCTTCATCCAGGTCTCCCTTATGGTAGCAAAGGCACAACTGTGTGGCCCTTCTTCCACTGCTCTCCTGGGCACATGGGCCAGGGGCAGAACTGGAAGTGGAGACCTGTGCCAGCCCTTTAATGTGAATGGCCAGATCCTATGTGGAGTTTCAAGGTGCTGTGTCACAATGTTGGCCTGCTTATGGCTCTTCTGAAGATTACAACAGCAAACTTACAAAGAGTTTGCCTTTATTTTTCTTCAAGGAATTGCTCACATTTATAAACATTTTATCACGTTTTTAGAAGGCTGTTTTTGATTGCTAAGAGATAAGAATATTATTATATACATTTATATTTTATAAGATGAAATCAGGATTCGATATAATTGAAATAAATATTTCACACTTTATTAGACAGCCTTTAGCTTATTGAATAATGCACACTCAGTTATAAAGAATTCATGTACACTTTTTTATCCTTAGATTTTATTTTGTATAACTTGAGAAGTGAATCTTGCCAGAAAGAGTTGGAATCAGTTCCAGAAACCCCTGCTGCAGGAATGCTTATGAGTTCAGAACATTCCAACGTGCATAAGTCAAATGAAAGGAAAGTAGGGGAAAGAATAGGTTTAAAACATACTTAGTAACTGTGATAGGAATTTCTGCAAGACCAGTGTTGTTAATATTGTTTGTTTTTGGAGTTGATGCTGCGCTTCCTTTGTGAAACAGACTGTCCTAGCAGGATTACAGATGTCCTCCTGTGCGAATTTGCAGAGTTTATGTGGAAACGGAGGGTTTAGAAATGGTTCTCTTAAACTGAATGCACTTGGGGAATGCTGTATCTGTTTTTCTGCTTGCCTGTTAAGGGATGCTGTCACTGTCAGATACAGGTTTCCCGATATGATTCACAAAAGTCTTCTGATTTGGCTCTGCCTACTGTTTTGGAATCTTCACCAATCCCTTCTCACCTTTATTATTTCTTTTTCTGAAAGAAACTAAGTGTTTGTAATTGTTCATACACAACGTTCTTTTCACGAAACTGTCCTTTTGATCTTACCTTTCATTAGACAGTGAGACTATGCCATAAGCTTAAATTGTCATTCCCACGAGTACTTTGTTAAATCGAACTTGCTAGATCAGCTCCCAAATCCTGTGTTTGGTGAGGAGATACTTTGACTCCTAAAATTGGTGATGACCACCAATCTCAAACTGTTTGTTATAACAATGATCACATCTTGGATAAAACAATTGGTATATTTTCTCCCTTCAATACCACATTTCAGGTGTTACTAAAAGCTAATATTTAAAGGAAAAAGTATTTATCAGCCAGCCTTAGTCAGTGTTGGCATGACACCTCTTAACTGTTCGTTCACAGCTTTAAAAAATCATGGCAACATTTTCACTAAGTGCAAAAATGTGCACCTGCTCTGTAAGGGTTGCTTGTTGCAGCTGGTTCTGCACAGGAGGGATGTTTGTATTTTCCCTGATGGGACACAAGGTAGAGCGACTGAGGGGTAGGAGAAAGGTGAAGGGCTTTGTAGGAGGGATGGCAGATTATTCGCTAAAGTCAAACTTTCTTCAGTGTTTCTTTTTATGATTCCTTTATTTTTATTGGAAACGAGCATTTATAGAGAGCAGGAGAAACAAACAGGTCTTCCACTGATTTAGTCCCCAAAGAGTCAAATATCAAAGCTAAGCTCATCCAAAGCCAGAGCCAAGAGTCTCGTCTAGATCTCTCCTGTGGGTTCAGGTCCCAAGGACTTCATCCATCCATCCTCTGCTACTTTTCCAGGCCTTCAGCAAGCAGCTGGATCGGAAGTGGAGCAGCCGGGACACAAACAGGTGCCCACTGGGCTGCTGGGACTGAAAAACAGAGGATCAGCTTCTCTTCATTCTTAAAGAAACAAAAAGCTTTTTGTTGGATATTTCAGACAAATGGTATATACTGAGGTAACTTATAAATAAATAAGCACATATTAATAATTATGTGCCTAATATATTTTAAATATAATTAAACATATATGTCATTTATGTATATACGAACATCTTAGAAAAAAGTTTAGCTGTGCTATTTGACTCATGATCAAAGACAATTAATAGAAAAGCTCCATGAAACTTCCACAACTGATCATTTTTCTGAAAAATGCGAAGTGTAGCCACGCATTTTCTCATTAACAACCATTGAAAAACATTAAATATTTTTGTCCTCCTCAATGGGGATATCAGTTGATCTACAAATGCAGTGCACATGTGGAAGAAGTTATGATGCCAAGAATAAAGAAGGGGAAATAAAGAAATAAATATGAATACATTAAAGTAATATTTAATTTTTCTTCTTTATGGCTATCCTTTGACCCTATCAAGTGAGAGTTAAATATACAGAAATGCAACACATTACACAGGATAGAGATGACTCTCACCAGCACAACCACATGATTAAAGTCCTTGTCTCCACTTACAGGAAACTCCTGTCAACAGTCAGCATACCATCTTCCTTTGGATACTTTTCTATGCATTTTTGCATATAAATACATACTTGCATAGATAATATCATTAACTTTTTTATTTAGATAGCTTTGCCATGTATGCATGAGATATTTCTCTTATACATACCACATGATGAATATCCATTTACCTATCTTATTCCATAAAATTGGCATTTGTAATATCACAGCATGAATGTTACAGTTAATTTCATCATGTAAAATCATGGATATTCAGAGTATTTTGTAACCTGTTATGCTACAAATTATGAAGCATTTTAGATTCATATGTATGTACACACCTACACACATGTTACTATTTGTAGACATATATGTAAATGTGGATCTTTCAAAATTTCTTTGTTTATTTTCAGGTTGTGAAATTTCTTTAAGGTTTATTTATTTGTTTGAAAGGTGGAGTTACAGAGAAAGAGAATAAAATTTGAAATTTTAGTGTATACTTAACAGCTTCCCATATGCCACAGAACGAACCAGTCATTCTTTTCTTGACACGTTTCAGCCACCTGCTCATACTCCAACATGTGGTCCATGCATCATTCTTTTTAGGACCTCTATTTTATTTTATTTTCAATTTGTGTGTTGTGACCAATCACCACACTGCATTAGAAATCATGCATTATAATGAATCTTGAAATTCGGCACAATAACCACTGCATGCATACTTTTAAAAATGTTCCACATTCTCTTTCACCATTTATCACTGGATTTTAGAATCGTCTTAAGTAGAATCATAAATGCCTCTTGAATTACTAATTAGAAGTGAAATTAAATTTATATGTTGATTCTAGGAAACCGTTATATTTATTATGTTACCTAGTTTCATCCATAAGCACAGAGTTTCATTGGTTTCCTCATCTACGAAACTACCTTTTTTTCCCCCAAGACTTGCATTTTTTTCTGTTAGGATTTTACTAATTGATGTGCAGTTGTTTTTTTAATTCACATTTTCCAATTTGTTTTCATACCTTGATCTTGTAACCAGAATCTTATTGAATGACATTATTGGTCATCATATTTTGTCTCAAGGGACTCATGGATTTTCTGTAAGTAAAGTTTTATTTCTAATACCAATAATATTGCTTCTTCTTGTTCAGTCATTCTATTAATTATTTTTCCTGTTGTTACTTTGCTTGCAAGAACTTCAAGTACGATGTTCATGGTATAAAACATTGACTTTTCATTTAAATGAAACTATTTCTCACACCTTACCAATAACATAACATCTGAAATATTGTTCTGAACAGTGCTGTTTATCATGTTAAATGATTTCTGTCTTAGAATTTAAAAGCGTAAGTGCCAATTGAATTTTATTGAATGGTCTTACTCTTCAGTGATATGGGCTTTGTTAGTTGATCAGTGTTTGTAAATGTTTGGTTTACTGGTTCTCAGCATCAAAATGACTCAAAAATTGTCATTTTGTTCATTTGAAATTTTGATGTCAAGTTGACATTGTTCTCACAAGAATTTAAAGTGAATTTCTACTGTTGAACTCCCTGATAAAGTGGAGTTTGTGAATACTTTGAAATGTGCACTGCAAGGTCTGAATTGCCCTATTAGTTCATTGAGCCATTCAAGCAGATCTTTCTTATACAGTTGAACAAATTTAATACTTACATCAGCAGTGACGCTTTCCTAATTCACTCTTAACTATAAAGGGCTCTTGGCAGTATTTCATGCGTCCTTGTCTGATGTCTTTGCAGAATTTTCCTTATAAACCCATGGACAATTTCCAACACAACCCTGAGTCATAAACTCAATTTTGTTTTGTTTTTTTAAAAGATATTTACGTTTTCCATGACACAGATTTGTAAGAATAAGGAATCAATTTTCCCTTCCCTCCTACTCTCTCCCTATCAAAATATATGTAATTTTGCCAACATAAAGGCAACAGATTTTGTGAATTGCCATAGGTACAGTTGCAAGAAAAAAAAAAACACATTTTTCTCATTTCTCTGCTCTAATCCTGCAATATGCAAATCCTCGCTTCATCAGTATCTGTAAAGGCCATTTGAATTCACAGTAAAATGTAGGAAGACTAGAGTTTCAGAGAAGCATAAACATAGGCTAAAAGCCACAATCATATCCCCAAATGACCATCTCATTTCTATATATTTTCATATTTTACATTAGCAGCAACATATCAAAGAATACATATGATACTTATCATTTTAAGATTGACTTGGTTTGATAAGCATAAGGTTTCCAGTTACATCCATTTTGTTGCAAAATATAGAATCACTTCTTCATTTTTTTTTTCTTAACTCAGTACTCCATAGTGTATATATACAATACACTTTCTTTAGCTAGTCATTGAGTCCTTGAACATCTGGATTGATTCCATTTTAGTTATTGTAAATTGAGCTGCAATAAACATCGACTATAAATAATTCTCTCATGGGCTTGGCATTTTAGCCTAGTAGCTAAATCCTTGGATATAAGATAGTTCTTAAAGCAAGCATATTTTTGGGAAGATAAAATTTGATTGCCTTTAGCTTAGAACTATTATTTGCATCCTAAAATATTCAAGATTGTGTTAATCCTTCCTTAATCACTTTTACTCTTCAATAAGTTAATATTTATCTTTTATAAAATCTTTAATAGTATTTTTGTGATAAAATACATACCATGGCTAAACTTACTTCATTTCTGTTTCGTCTTTCACTCTCTTTCATTTTCAAGCACATTTTACTCGTGTTTTTATTGTTTGCTTATACTTTATTTGAGGTTGAATCTATGTAAATATTGACTTGCACAGCTTTAGAATTCCAGTACAATGCTTTCAATGTGCAAATGATTCATAACTATTGTTTTGTGTGAATGCATAATGAATACTGTTGCCAGAAGTACAGTCCCTTTTCTGCATTGAGGGCCAGTTCTTCATTTTTTGTCTCTACTACAGAGACTTCAGTACTGTTCACGTGGAGGACGTGGGTCCTTGTCCTGCTGAAAGAGACTGCAGAGCCTGGAAAGCCGAAGGAGCCTGCAGACACAGGAAAAGTTCCTTTGTTAAAATGGAAGTATCATGTGTCCATCAGGATTTCCAACTAGCTGTATTCAAATAGAGAAGTACATTTGTACTTGGAAGGTAGTTAATTTTAGTTATTCCTCTAGGTAAACATAGATCATTGGAAAAGAACTGGGTGAAATCATTAAAGTATATTAAATTGAATTCACATTTTGATAACAACTGAAATTGATTTTTCTAACTTTTATAGTTTTTATTTAGGATTTTCAAGATGATTAGATAATTTAGCTTACCATTAATGTACATTTATTTGAAATCTGCCATAATTCACCTTTGAGAGTTTCTTACAGTTTCTCTCCTTTCTCTCTATCATAGATGTTGGGAAGAGATATTTAGACCCACTGTTGACTCACCATTCTGTTTGAGATCACGGAGTGGATACCAACACAATAACTAAAGAAATATCCTTAATGTTCAAACATATAACAGAGGCTCTCTGTGACCCCTGTCCTCAATAGACTCCCGTTTTTCCACCTGCTCTTTGTATCAATTCCTGTCCTTTTTTTTTTAAGATCCTATTATGATGAATCACCCACTCTTGACTCACTCAACTTGTTCTCAGTAGGAGATAGCTCTGCTCTCTCAGGGGCTTTCATTCTTACTGTCCTATTTTCAGCCTTGATGATATGAGCTGGCTTTGAGTCACCTCATTCCTCTCTTAATCACCATTATTATCTTATACTTTATTATTTCCTGTATGCGTGTCACTTTCCTCATCTCCCATCATCATATTTCTACTTCTACAGTGACTATTTTGAGATGGGGAAAATATGGTAAACATTTATTTCATATATACTTTTATATACTCACCTGCAACCTCCCACTGTTGGTTTCTGCTCCTTTCAAACTCATGTCCAGTTTATAGCATGAAAAATAGATGAACCAATGTAAGAATAACACAAATTTAATTCGTTCTGTGGAACTGACTCAGCCAGATAATTCAGTGAGAAAATTTATAAACTTATTAATTAGTGACCATAGAGCAAAAAAAGAACATCAACATGCAGCAATCCAGAAGATTCCATGGATGTTAGAAGGCGTGTAATAGTTACTTCGTCTCGATTACCCGTGGAACAATAAACATTGACCTGAAAAAAAGAAAAGGTAGGGACTAGCAACATCCAGTGGTGAAGTTTTTCACGGAGAGCAGGAAAAGGGGAGATCAACATTCCCACTGTTTATTCATGTTTCTACTGCGAGTGATATGATGGGTGTTGCATTCATCAGCTGAGTTGGAAGCAAGAAAACCTCTAGCTTATGGAATTAGAACTCAATGCACGGTTTTAAATACTAGAGCTTTGGATTGAATACTAGATAGAGATAGTCAGATCAACTTAAAGGCTTAATTCTCCGTTCATCAGAAGGTTCAACAAAGAAAAGCATAAAGCCCATAGTTCAGCAATAACAGAGACAAGGGGCATAAGTAATAAACAAAACGTGTCAACTTCTCTGAGATAAACTTTAAAACAGTTGCAGTTCATACCAAAAAAATGTAGTAGTAAATAACTCCTAACAACCTGCCTGACAAGGATCCAAAACAACATTTGACAAAATGCTGCATTTGCAGCAAAAATTCCAAACACACTGGTATTTCTCTCCTTCTTAAAAAATCTGTTTTTGGGAATATGCTTGTATGTTATAAGCCTGAAAGACAGTCACAGCAACATACAACCGACACCTGTGCTGTGCTGCTCCATTATCTGTGCAGAGTGGATCTCGGCACTACCCTGTGTCAAGCCAAACACGCCTGGATTCTTTGCTTCATTTTTGCTCTTTAGCTCATTGCATTGTAGTTTCTGCCTTCACTCTATCCAAATTGTTTCAGCAGATATTACCACGAACGCCTTTATTGCCAACTTCGATGGATAAATCTCACTCTTATAATACTGGATGTATGAGATCCTTTCGGAAACAGCATGAAAGCACCATATATATATGCATATATATACACACATACATATATATAAATATATATATAAATATATACCTATAAATATATACACACATATATATATATTTTTTTTTTGAGAGGCAAGGAGACATGAGATAGTCCATCTGTTGATTTTCTCCCCAAATGCTTTGACTGGTCCAGGCCCGGCCAGGTCAAACCAGGTAGTCAGAAACTTAATCTAGGTTTCCCATGTAAGTAGCAGGGATCCAGCTACCAAGGCCGTTATCTGTTTCTTCCTGGGGGTACACATTACCAGGAATCTGGAATAAGGATCTGAGCTGAAATTGGAAACCAGGCCACTAATATATGGGCTGTTAGAATTATAAGCAGTATCTTAATTTTCAAAGCAAATGCCTGCTTCTTGATTCATTTTGAACACAGTAGCCAGGGGATTGCTTAATTATAGAACATTGATAGAATTCAATGACACTTCTGCACAGTTAGTTAGGAGCCATGGCAAGTCCGGTGACATTTCGAAGTCACTTTCCACTTTTCTTTGTTTCTTTTTGCAAGGATAAGGCAACAGTGCTCAGGGAATATGGTATGGTTTGAATTAAAATGTCTAAATTCTGCAAAGGAATCCAGATCTGAAATGTTGGAATGACAGCTGAGACACAGAGTACCAAATTTTATCCCTCCCATGCTGCGCTACCAAAAGCCAAGACAAACTCGAACTCAACAAAGAGACTGTTCATGCTGCCCCGCCCCCCAAGGATTCAAATCAAGAAATCTGTTCAAGTCGTGGACATTAAACCAAGTGCTATGTGCTGTGGCAGGAACTGGCCAATGCTAGCCTCCACCAGGACCACTTTCATAAACGCACTAGAAAAACTGGTTGTACTTCAATATGCCTGATTTGAAAGAAGAGTCTAGGATTGTTGCTAGTGTGAATTGCTTTATTTTCATATTTTCATTAACTATGTGAGTGTGATTCAGTGAATGTGCTAACACTTGAAAACATCTGAATCACATTATGGAATAAAGTATAGATTCACTCAGTGTTGATGAACGTCGCCAATGCAGCCAACATGCATGGATTATTCTGCTAAGAAGATCAAATATGTGCCTGAATAATGCTAAACATGTGGACAATAATAGTAAATAGATGTAGAAACAACATCATGATTTGGCATTATATGCAATTGGTGACACTGATGGATTAATCCCGATCAATTTTCTTCAGAACATTGATTCCATCTCTATAATTAGAATTTGCATTTAGTTTATGTTTTTCAAAATATTTTCACATGAATAATTTTATTGCTTTATGTGCACCCTTTTATGGTTAAATGAAATTATGTGTTCTTTTATTCTTTGTTCTAGAAGATAGATAAAGTGAGCATAACTGTCTCCAGTAAGGACAAAGTAAAACAAAACATTTTCTTTCCCTTTTGCTTTTCTGCAAGTCGATTGTGGCAGTAAGTGCAGAGAAGAGGAATGTTCGTATTTCTAGTGAGCATCTGGATTGGTTCTTTCTGAGATAAACACTGTGAGGGGTATTCTCTCTTCCAAACAAAATGCCATCGTTTAGGTGAAAGGAAGAGAGTTCTGATCACTAGCAAACCCACTAGTTTCTTCTTAGCAAATAAGGGAAGAGACGCTCAAAGATTTCCAACTTATTTAGAGTTACGCTACCAGCTCAGACCTGGTACTTCATAGAGCTGTTCAAGAAGATACACATGCACTTCTATAGCAGCAAACAATGGGTGGAAATCTCTAAATAAAAAAGAATGGGAGGGCCTGGCGCAGTAGTCCGGCGGCTAAAATCTTCACCTTGCATGTGTCAGGATCCCATGTTGTTGCAGGTTCTAATCCCAGCAACTCTGCTTCCCAGCCAGCTTCCGCTTGTGGCCTGAGAGAACAGCCAAGGACAGTTCAAGGCCTTGGGACCTTGCACCCATGTGGGAGATCCGGAAGAGACTCTGGGCTCCCGGTTTTGGATTGGCTCAGCTTCAGCTGTTGCGGCCATCTGGGGAGTGAATCAAGGAACAGAAGATCTTCTTCTCTGTCTCTCCTCCTTTCTGCTTATCTGCCTTTCCAATAAAATGAAATAAGTCTTTTTTTTAAAAAAGGATGGGAGGAGTCTTGAAAAGTATCATTGAGTGTATACTTGTTGACATTTTCCCCAAGATCTTTAGAATCTCAGTTACACTTGGCATTTTGGAATGTTTTGATATCCTCTTTGCTTCTATGTACCTAGAAAAACCCTTTCAACAGGAACATTATTTTGCCTTTTCACATGAGAAGTGCAACTCTAGGCACCGATCCTAGAGACGACATTTGTTGTAATAATTTGAGGAAAGCATTTGCTGCTTTTCTAAGAATGTGCCTAAAAATTGATTCAGCGTCAATCTCCTTCCATGATAATTATTTTATACAGTTCGCAACATTTCCATTTTATAAACATCTTCACTTTAAAATAAAATATTTCCATGATATATAAATTTTATTTCAGTATGTAATAAGAAACACCTGAAGAAATATTTAAGCCTCAGGGAAAAGTTAATGTGAAGAAAAAAAAAAAAACTACAAGAAATGAAGACTGGAAAGTAAAATTGTACTTTGGAGTGTTGCATCAAAACTAATTGTGAATTGGTGTTGTATTTTTAATGTGTACATTACTACTTTACCTTATGTATTTTACACTCATTCCTTATCCACTCCGTTAAATTGGTTGTTCTGAAATTTAGGAGTGAACATTGCCCCTCCGATACTAGTTATTGTATAATCTATAAAATGGCATACTTTATGGAGATAAAATAAATTTATGTAAAATCAAGACATCTGTATGGTTTAGCATGTGTTTGTTAAACTAAATGCAGCCAACAAACTTTAGCTTTTCCCATTTCTTTTCCAAAGTGCATTGGTTTATGGAAATTGGCATGGACCTTAATTCTTTATTTAGACATCTAATTAGTTCAGAAGACTAATTAGAGCAAAAGAAAATTGAGTTATAAGGTGTTTTCCTTTTCATCAAAAAGCTCATTTTGACACAATTCAATGATATATACCTATTTTACATAGTTTATTGTTTTTATTTTAAAGAAATTTATTAATAAATTAGATTCTCAGGTTCACAGCAAATGCATGATAATTACCACAACACAATTCTAATCCATTTTCATGCTAATGTGATACTCACACAAATAGAAAAGTTTCCACATATTTCACAGACACAATTCTAAGCATATGATTCTTTCATCCCTCTCTTTCCCCATGACTTACATAAAACCAAAACTCTTCTTACAACTTTAAAAATATGTTTGGGTTTTAGGAATTGTCAAAATTTGTTGAGTTTTTTTTAAATGAGCTGATTTTTTGAAAACAGAAAATCACATTAAAAGCCAGGGCTGAGCCAGGACAAAACCAGCAGCCAGAGCTTTTTGCGTGTCTTCCCCATGTGTGCAGCTCAAACACCTGTGTAAGATTACTCTGCTTTTTCAGGACATCAGCAGAAAGCCGGACTGGAAGTGCAGCAGCTGGACTTGAACCAAAACCTATATGGAATGTCCGTGTTGTAGGTGATGGCTTTACCAGCAATGCCACAATGGCAGGCCTTGCTATTATTTTAATAAGAAGACTTGCACAGAAAATTGTGTTATATTACATAGTACCATGTATGACATAAACAAAGCACCCGGTCAATTATCAACAACTACTTTGTCTGAATGTGGGCTTTTGCTTGGCAATTTTACCGCCTCACTGTTTCTAGATGGTAATCTTTATTCCATTACTGTTCTTACACTTAGAGATATCTACTTGCCTTTCTCACAATCCAAAGTTGATGAACTAATTTGCATATTTTAATTGCAGAAAAGGGACTGTTTTTTTGTATTGATGATAGAAAGGATGAGAAAGCTGATCTTTCACCTGTAAATGCCCAGTTTCAGAAAATGAAACGCCTTATGCTATGATGCCTCACATGATTCCGACCAAGCACCACGTGCTTCCTGGACTTTATTTTTCCTTCTCACTTGTGAAGCAGTTGCTGATATCTAATTATCAGCAAATCAATGGGTGTTTGCAACTTATTAACTCCTACAGAAAGCAATTATTTAGGTCCGTGGGTCTTTCCTCCATGGGTCAACCTCTCTCTACTGGTGAGCTTACACTTCAGCAGAGGTAAGCCTGGGGAATATTCTTTTGTCTAGCTGCATCAGCACCACTTAATTTCCATTAGAAACTAGATTAGCTCTATGGATAGAAAAGTAATTATTTGATTTCATGCACTGGTATGTTTTCTTGCTGTGCTTCTTTGTTGGGAATAAGAATAAACTAACTTGAAACAAACTAGATTTTGCTTCTTAAAGTTAAAACAAGCACATTAAATCAGAAAATGTTAGTGTTAATGTATTAGAATTTTCTGTATCTTGCGGACTTTGAATATGAGTTATTTTGTTTAGACATTGTTGCTTTGGTAAAAGCTTTGTTTCATTTATTTATTCTTAATATGAGCAATCAGCTTATCTTACCAAAGATTGTAACCCAGAGGCAAAAATGCCTGCCTGGGATACAGGGGGTGTGTAGTGCGTAGTCTTGGTATTCCCATTATATCTTGTAAATATTGGATCGCATGTGCTATAAAATGGACAACCATGTTGATTTTCATACTAGAGCTTTTAACTTATTTTGAACATGTTGAAAATTAATAAGTAGAAATTGATTCATTGGTTGAAATGCTATTCATTATCATAAATTCTACCATGTTATGACAAAAACTTAGGCAAAACTTTACAGGATAATATATGTACATATTCCACTATCATGTGGATATGTTTTATAATTATTTTGAATTAACAAAGAAAAATTTAATATCTTCTCCATATTCTCAATTTTCTCTCTCTTTGCAAGAGATGACCACAATCTTCAAGTTTTGGGTCCCCCAAATTAACAACTTTACTGATGTGCATCTCTAACAATGTGTTTTGATGTTTTTATTAATCTTGTAAATGATTTTACAGTGTCTAGATCACTTAGCCACTGGCATTTCTCGCTACAAGTTCTGATTTTGAGACAGCCTAATTCATGAACATGAGTCTAATTCATTGTTGAATCTCATTATAGAACTCTGATGTTATTACTTTCCGAATGATACATTTGGATGCACACATACTGATACAGGCGATAATTTTTCAACAATGCTCAGTTACAGATGGAAATTTAGGTTGTAGGATGTGTGTATCTTTGCTCCTGCCAGATCCAATTCATAGACTCAGTAGTATGTCAATAACTGTTCCTGAATCAGAAAAGGTTTACTATTTATTTCAAAGAAATTAAGCATGTGGAGCTGAAAGTATTTCCAAAGCTCCAGTCCAGTTCTCAGCGTGTCTTCCACATGGGTCTTCTACACTAAAACCAGACTCACTCTGAACTTACTTCATTCCAGTCAGCGATGTTCCATCTGGTTCAGGTAGTGGAGGGCTGACCCAATCGTCAATCAAACAATCAATCCAGACGTCAGTACAGCTAAATTAAGAAGGCAATCATCACCTGTATAACACACTCAAATGCCATCTTCTCTACCAAGCTTGTAGTCTCAGATAGTCTGATAAATTTAAATAGTTGATACCAGCTGTCACCATTTGCAGAACTCAGAAAAGACAAACCTAAATGGAGTTAACATTCTGCAGTTATTTGGGTCTTTCTGACTCTCCAATGCCATTATATTTATGCAGAAAATTTAGACTGTTTAATGATTTAATACACTCAATATTAAATGAAAAATTATGTAATAGGAAATTTACTTCCATTTTTTCTTTGAAATTTTCAACTTTTATTCACATTTCCCCTTGATGATTCAATTCAATTCTTTCATCCACCAGCATTGCTTGTGACGTTGGATGGTTTTATTTTTTCTCTTCACATTTTCTCTGCTTTAGTGTCAGACATGTGCTCTTGTAATTTTAAGTTTCCTTTCCTGAAACACACTTAGAAAATTATAGTTTGAAATTCATTTCCTGCACTTGTCTATTCTAGAAGTTCTACTCTAGAGAGTATCCTTACTGTCACAATACAGAAAAAAAGTTGACCCGTTTAAACCCAGAGGTCTTGCATATTACATTTTCTTTTGCAACTGACGGTTTACTTAATGCAAAATAGAACCTCATTTGGTGGGGGTCTCTATGAAATCCACTAAAATAAAGCTATTTGGCAATAGACGCTGCCTCGTGCTTTCAGTTTCATCAGTTCCATTTCTAATTGGCTCTCTTCAAAACAGAAATGTGAGCATGGAATGACCTCACTTAAAATTCCCTGCTAAATCCTTCAGTTCACCAATCTGATTCATCAGTAACAGAATCTTAAAGTCCAGTTCCTTTTCATTTTCATTCCATCTCACTCTAAATTTTACATGTAAAAGCTTTACTCTGGAGGCATATGTTGGACCTAACGATTAACCATTACATCGTCTTGGTCCCAACTATTCGGGGTATTTGGGAAATGCAGCATCAGGTGAAGCATTCTCCTGGGATAAGCCTGTGCGTGTTACATCATGTGGACAGTTCTTGAAACTGCTGTAGTGACAATATTTCCACTAATAATGTGTGAATGCACGAAATTTATGAAATGATGATCTAATTTACCTGCTGATTTCCAGGAGAATTGCTTGGATGGATAACATTTCGAGGGTAACAGTACCCTGGAAAATTGGATCCCTGCCATTTGAGATTGAGCACTACTCCAGCTATTGCATTTCACCTCTCACTATAATTTAATCTTGCCCTTTACTGGATTTCTAAATATCACAGACATATTGATGACAGCACAGACTGCAGCGAACTTTCTCCAAACACAAGTATACTTCCAGTTTCAGGAAACAAATAAAAAAAAATAGACAAAACCCACAGAAGCAGAAAAAATTTTTAATCCCGTTCCTTGGACATACAACAAAAACCTAATCATGGTTTCCTTATCATCTCTCATCACTATGTATGTTAAGGGAAAGGAATTCAATGAATTTTTAAATTCTGCATAGGAGATAGTGTATACTTTCTGCCTTAAAGGCCATTTACCGTACAGTCTCTGGCACAGTGGAAGTTCAAAAATAGCTGAAGTTTAAGAATTGAAACTCCCTTGGACGGCGTATATATTGAAGAGAGTTATTGATATAGCTGTCCTCAAATGAAATGTCTTTCACTTCAGAAATGAAGCCCATCAGAAGCAGTAGAATATTTGCTTTAATGTTATCATGCAGAATAACAGAGACAGAAAGACAGATGGACAAGGATTCCCCAAATGCCCACAAAAGTTGGGTTGTAAGAAGCTTTCACATGTGACTGTCTTACTCATCACAGAGCATACTACAGGAAGCTGGATCTGGGGGTACACACAGCACTTGAACTCAGACATTCCAATATGTGGTGTGAGCATACCAGGACATCTTACCTGCTGTACCAAATGCCCCAACCAACTGAAAGATTTTTGTCTTTCATGAATGGTTAACAAATTGTCCATCAGATTTTGAAGTGATTCTGCAAAATCATATATCCAGAATTCTCACCGGAGTCCCAACCTATAATCATATGGCTACATCTGCAGGCATCTCCTTTTTAAAATGGTTTATTCATTTTTTTATTTGAAAATGGAGTTACAGAGAGATGGAAGGTAAGAGAAAAAGCCACCATTTGCAGGCTCACTCCCCAAATGGCTTCAACAGTCAGAGCTGGCAGATCCCAAGCTAGGAGCCAGGAACTTCTTCCAGGTCTCCAATGAAGGTACAGAAAAGCAAGCATTTCAGCCATCCTCCAGTGCTCTTCCAGGCGCAACATTTAGGAGCTGGATTGAAAGTAGAACAACTGGGACTTGAACCAGGGCCCATCTGGAAATGCCAGCACTGAAGGCTTTGGTTTTGCCAGCGAGGCCACAGTATTAGGGATTCTGTAGATATCTTTTCAAACTTCTTTATGGCCCAGACCTCCAACTTCTGGGAATTGACTCACACAATAGATGAAGTCAGCATTTGAAAGGATCATTTGTATCCTCATTTTTATTGTGCCTGATTACCAATAACTGAGATAAGAAATTAGTGCATATATCCATCAAAGATGATGGGTTAAATAATCTAGGCATGCTAGGCGTGTATATTATATAAATGTTACTGAAACAGGAAAAAAGAAAGGAATTATGTCATTTGCAACATAACAGATGCAACTGGATATCATTATGCTTAGTGAAATAAGCTATCCTTAAAAATATAAACATCATATCTTCTCTGCTACTGGCAGCTAATATATATTAACTGCAATTTTCCTCTTGAAACTGTACCTGTGGAATTGATTAAGCCCATTCTCTTTATAATAGCATCCTGTTTTAAAGTCACTCAAAGCAAATGTCAAGAGGATTGTGTCCTGGCAGAAGTTTACAAAACAATTCTTTGAATTTTTAGTTCACATCACTTTTAAGAAAGGGAAACATCAATATCACCCCTAGAAATGCTGAAACTGTAAGTATTAAGGTTAGGAAAGAATGACAGTTAGTTAGAATGAATAGCTTTTCAGCAAAATGAATGACAAAGCATTTAGATGGGTGAGAATAAGTGGGTACCACTGGTCTACAGAGAATTTACCAGAATATCCATCAATTTAAAGGAGATAGCTGAGACATTATCTTGAGATGAAATACCTAAGAAAAGCTATCTTAAGAAACGGTTATCAATTCATTAATTTATGTTGTGACTTAAGCGATCTGAAGTGTAAGACAGACATTCATTCATAAAAGAAAAATTATAAATCTACCTTTATCCTTATGTCCACAGCATGGTCAAAATCTCTGTGATTTTTTTCGACACACATTGTATGTTGATACAAACTCATTTCCATGAAACTTTTCACCATGGATTGAATTATCCAGGGCGTTTGTTCTTTCTTTGGCCTTTGACTGTGTGCCTCGAGATTGGATAATTGAGCTTCAGTACTTTTAATTGTTTCAGGTAAACACTTGCTCATTTTCCTCTAACTTATTTTCATATACAAACTTCTATGACTTTCCATTTGATTCTTAAAAATCTTTTCAGTTTTAAGGAATTGGTTCACATCCTTGGGATTGGGAGAGGACTGGCAAGTACAAAATCTTTCTAATTGGCCAGTTCCACGAAACTTGAAGTAAATGCTGTATTCTTGTCTCCATAATGTGCAGGGTAAGTAAGGAGTCTAGACACAGGCTGGGTTTCTTTGTGGTAGTCTTTATGTAGCATTCATTCCTCTTCAGGAAAACTGAAGTTACTCGTAAGATGTTAGATGAGGCTCATTCATAATATGCAGAGTAATCTGCTTTCATCAAAATCAACTGATTTAAATGTTAACCACTTTTATAAATTACTTCCACAGCAATACTTAGAACACTCGTGACTGAACAACTCCGCCATCGTCTCTCCAAGCAGACACCTAAAACTGACAGCCGCAGATTTTATGATGAGAGACAAAATCGTTTACAACTTTTTGTTTCTAAAGTTTGCATTTTAGCTTCCTGTAAGAAATGCATTTTTGTTCAATAGTCTATTAGAATTTGCGAAGCTAGTTTTTTTTTTTCTTTGCTTAAGTATTTTTTAATTTCTATTTTTGGTTTTCCTTTCAGCTCATTAAAGACAAAATTTTACTGACAAAAGATGCTTGCGATGCTTTTGCCATAGACTAGATGAGGTTGTTTGCTTCCAAATGAATGCCTTTTTAAAATTTTCCTCTATGCTCTTGATTTTAAGAATACTATATCCAGGCACATATGTCTATTTTCATGTAATTTTTTTCCTTCCTCAGGTGGGCTGATATCCTTAGTGATTAATTTCAGGTGTTTTTCTCAGTTTAGAAATGTTTCTGTCACTACGTCTTTATTTGTGTCATTAGTTTATGCACCATGTTCTACTGCAAACACGTGGATGTCCACCTCCAGTTATTCGATAGGTCTCTGATACTATGTGCACTCAGAGCTTTTTCTACCGTTTTTGCTTATTCTGGTAGATATCTATTGACTTGTCTTCATCCTTTCTGATCTTTCATTATTATCTACATAATGCATAATTTATATATATGTAATTTGTCATTAATTGTAATAGTCTTAATTCCAGAGTTTCCATTTGGTTCTCAGAAAATAAATCTGCCTATTTGATAAAATATTTCTTCCTTTTTTCATCAAAAATGTGTTTTGAGTTTCCCAATATAAATATAAAAATTAATATCGGTGTGTTTAATTTCAACAAGGGAGTATCTATGAGTCTGATTTGTTGCAGGATGCATTTTTCTAAGCTTTCATGAGTCTTTAGTATTTTTTAAAAAGATTTATTTATTTTTTTATTGCAAAGGAGAAGAAACATAAAGGAAGATCTTCTGTCCAATGATTCGCTCCCCAAGCTGCCACAAGGTCCAGAGCTGTGCTGATCTGAAGCCAGGAACCCTGAGCTTCTTCCCAGTCTCCCATGCAGGTGCAGGGTCCCAAGGCTTTGGGCTGTCCTCAACTGCTTTGGCAGGCCACAGGCAAGGAGCTGAATTGTAGGTAGAGCTGCTGGGATTAGAACCTGTGCCCAATAGGGACTTGTATAGTATTTAGACCTGGAACTTTAACCGGAGACTTTTAACTGGACTCTGTAGTTGATGATCTAAGTTTGAGGGCGGATGAAGGGCTGACGTGATTGAGAACTTGGAGAGTTACTTGAAAGCTGAGAGACAGCAATTTCCCTGTGTTAACAGTGAATGGACTGCAATGTGCTACACTGCTATGTCACTGCTATGTCATTTGAAATCCCATGGTTTGATTTTTATAACCTTTATACATATTTATGTGAAATGATGGTTTTTCTACTCTTCAGTTGTTGACCACTACGTTTAGTTGTGCATTAAACCTGTTATGATAAAATACACAGAAAGTCTGCTGTTACAAAAATTAAAAAAAAAAAAAACTGGTGGGAGAAGAGAAAAGGGAATATCATTATGGATGTGGAATTATAACTGTAAAATATATAGCATCCATTGTCTTTGTATATAATTTTTTCAAAATTAAAAAGTAATTAAAATTTTAAAAAAGTATTGCTAAAGAAGTAAATAAATGAATAAATAAAATGATAGGTTAACCAAGTGGATCACAAAAGTAACCCCAGGCATTTCAGTTTTTCCAAGCGGCAAAGCTTTTAGTTACTTAATTCTGTTCTGTGATGCAAAAGTGACCAGAGAGAGGAAGTGGAGAGAGGGTGTGACCGTTTTCATTGAACTTTAAACACAGAAAGACGCCAGGTAACTCTAACTTGTACTTCAGTTGGGTCTCTTCTGTCTTAGAACACTTTGCGCCAGCTGCTGCAGCACCTCTTCTGTCCTGCTTTTTGAACTCATCATCAAATTGCATTTTGGGAAATTCTTTTCCAACCTTGCTTCCTGGCATTTACTACCAATTTTGCATTTTAAGAAAGGTGAAAAGGGTATAAAAGTCTACTTTCTCAACCTCTTCTTCTTCCTCATGACTATATATTGTATGCCCTTTAAGTTTTTCTTAATATAAAAAGCTTCATGTCTGCTCTCAATAATGTTTTGCTTGGTTTCATAATGAAAGTCGTTTCATTTTGAACTTTATAGAACCATTTAAGAAATACAACAGATCAGAAATGCAAGGTCACAGAGAACACTAGCCTTTCAAAGTGGACTAAAATAATATAGAAACCACATAAACATAGCTTAAGCCCGGATTCGAAAATTCAGGAATAGGAACAGAATAAAAGGAAGAACATTTGAAAAATGAAGCTGAAGTATTTGGAAAGAATTTAGCTGAGATGCATAATCATAATTATGATAAGTAATGAAGAAGGGTACGTATTATAGACCCCTGGTCCAGCCACAGTGTGGCATGGCTGCATCCTCTGTCAGAGGACGGACACCATAGCTTTCAATCCCACTTCCTGAAAACGCATCTGATGGCTCAATGACTGAAGTCCTTGTCACACGTGTAAAAGACCACACACTCAAAACAGCTGAATTACAGTTAGGACCAATGAAGGAAAAAGAGAACAGATCAGAGAAGCCACTAACACTTGCAAGTGACTTATTGATATGTGTTACAAGAAACATATTTTAAAACATTTTGTTAAAATACAAATAGATGTATGTAAGTGTACACATAATTAGCTTCTGAGCACACTCACATCCAACGCCCAAATGAAAACGAAGCTTCCCTTGCACTCCAGGGATCCTCATTATTTTCCTTGTTTTATTTTTTTATTTTTTAGTGTATGAAGTAAGAATTTATTGGTTTTTTCCTGATATAATTCAGTGAAGTTTATTTGTAAGTATGTGATATCCACAATTGTCATAAACTTCATATATTAACTACAGCAAATATAACATAGTTTGTCATTTCCAGTTTCAGTCATTTTGCTGCTAATATCAGGATGTCATTCTTCTTGTGCGTCGTTCAACTGATGACTGGATGAAGAGGATTTTTTTAGGATGTTTTGATTTTTATTGACAACCAGATTATAAAGAGGAGAAACAGGGTGAGACGGGGAGAGAGAGAGAGAGAGAGAGAGAGAGAGAGAGAGAGAGATCTTCCATTTGCTGATTCACTCCCCAAATGGCTACAATGACAAAAGCGCAACATATCCAAAGCCAGGAGCAAGAGTCAGGCTCCTTGTCTTGTTTCCTCAAGGACATGTCAAAAAGTTTGCTAAATTATTCGAAGTTGTCAGCTTCTAAAATTGGATTCTGTAAAATGATTGGACATCAAATAAAATCAATGATTGGTATACTAACAAAATAATCAAAGAAAATAAGAATTCTAGTGCACAAAACTTACTTGCATTTGGATCCTCACAAAGGTGGGAAAAGGAATCTTTTTAATATTCTTGGAGAATGAGGTAAAGTTACTTTGAGTGCTGCATCTTTGGTAGCGAAAAAACCAATATAATAAAATTATGTAGTTTATATCCATACATAAATGCATTAGATATATTCTGATCATTTTCTACATTCTTGCAAATTTCCCTAATGGAGGCTGTTTATGTTCCTCTATAAACAAATGTTTTGCAGATAGCTAGGGTTTTTACTTTAGCACATAGTTAACTATAATATTATACATGCCATAAATTTATAGCTAAATCACTCCTCATTTGTAAATCTATAGTCATATTCAAAGTTAATTGGAAATTTGAAATTTCCCCTAAAGCTCGTAACATATAAAAGGTCAGCGAAGAAATAATCATTATTTAATAAAATAAGATACAAGATGAGGATGTTAATAAACCACTTTAGGCTGTTTTGTAGTTTAAAACCATAAATTCAGAATATTTTCAGGAAATATTTAAGGGCAAGCAACAGCTAGAGTGCTTAATGTGTGAATTTATACAACTCAGTTTTATTAAGGATGATAGCAGTTTGGGATTTCAAATTGATGTATAATTACATATAAAAGCAAAATCATAGAGAGGGAAAACATTGCTATTTGAAATAAATCAACTTAGATCCAAAAAAGTTAGCTTACTTCCAGTCATAAAATCAAATTGTTATGGACAAATTCGGATTTCCAGTCCAACTTTTCTCATCTTTGCTGACTTTGGAAACATATCAAGTATGATATTCCTTGATGTTCCTTGAGGCCTTTTGCATTTGCTACATGCAGGGAACATATATAATTCATCTTCCAGAGAGCACACTTCTGAAAATGGATGAAAGAACTCTGAATAATTGTATCAAGTTAATAAGCAAGATGGGGCTGCTCTGGGCAGATTGGAACACCTGCTCCTACTCCACATAACATATTTATTCTGACTCATAGAGCACCAATGCAACATCACAGCACAGCATACGTTTAACCTGTCAGTGTGTTATAGTACTGGTCGTGGATATTGACCTCAAATTCATTTGGATCCCAGAAAATCTAGTAAGTGCACACCCAGATACAGAATTAACAGGAAAAAAAAAAAACTGGATCCAAAATCAGAAAAATACGCAGGTTGTTTAAATACTTTCTTGTTTTCAAGTTGCTAACGTGCTCCTTGCACACCATCGGCCTCTCCTCCACTTTCACGCTTGCACACTTCCTCTCCCTCACCTCAGCGAGTGGCAACTGTTTCTCGAACACAAAGATGGCGGCAGGAGGATGCACTTATCTTCTGAACTGATCTATTTCTTCTATCATGATGGATTATGTAGCAAATGAGTGACATCTGCTCTCTCCTTTTTTTTTTCTTGCTAATTGCAGTTAAGTTCTACAAAATTCACAATGTTCTCATTTTTGAATTTATTACCCACCTATACCATGGACAAGTTAAAGTGGTAAATTGAGATGCTGAATTATAGGTGGAGCATTGACTTCCAAATTTAGTATCCTTTACTAAGAAATAAAATGATTTTCAATCCTTGGTAATTTTTCACTCAGCTTACATTAGTTTTGAGTCAATTTAATCCATCCCTGGAAGTGTCTCACATAAAGGCAGCTTAGAAGAAATGAATCGCTTAAAACTCATTCCCCCACACAATGGCAGGAAGCTGAAAGGTTCTGAATAAACTAGCCACCATCACCTCTTTCTTCTAACTCATTTGTTTATTTCATTGTTCCTAAGAAAGCTGAAAATATTTGGAAAATTGCTGATGGCGTGGAACATTTCATACATGTTTCAAGAGTAAATGCTGCTTGATAAAGAAGTGGAAAGACAGACAGAATGAATGCATAAGCTGAGCTTTGTCTCTAGGTCCTTTAAGCTAAGTGTCTCTCATTTCTGGAATTAGTTTCATGTGTTTATTTTTGAAGAATGCTATCACATGGCAGGAAAATCTGGTGGGGCTTTGGCACAAAGAAGAATTGAGCTCGGCCTTTAGCCATTTGACCCAACCTCCTCCTACATATGACTCGACCTGTGTCCAAAATGAACAGCACAAAGCAAAGGGTGATCCACGTGATCCAAGCAGGGAGAGTTGGAGATTATGAATTAGTGAAATGCGTTGGTTTCTATGTTTACAATGTAAATGAGAAGTTGCAGTGCCGATAGACACAAAATGACTTCAGCAAACCTCTTAAAACACAGTGCATACATGTGGAACAAAATGTGATTTGTTTCTGGTTGCAAGTGGGTTTGTTTGTTTTTTTTGTCTCTCTCTCTCTTTTAAGAATATAAGACTTCAGCACCATAACTCAACAAGAATAATACTTTACCATGTGGCACCAGCAACCCATATAGGTGCAGGTTCATGTCCTATCTTCTCTATTTCTGATGTAGCTTCCTGCTTATGGCCCGGAAAAATAGCAGATTATGGTCCAAGTCGTTGGGCCCCTGCATTCATGCAGGAAACCGGGAAGAAGCTACTGGGTCTTGAACTCAGATCAGCTCAGCAATGGCCACTGTGGCCATTTTGAGGGTGAACCAGCAGATGGAAGATGTTTTTCTCTCTTTCCTGCTCTTTGTAAATCTGGCTTTCAAATAAAACTAAAATAAAGCATTAAAAAACAATAATATAGGCAAAGTTTGTTATGATGGCTATAGATAACATTGCAGATTGACTGTTTTTAAAAACACTATTTCTGGTTGTTGGTTTTGTTTTATATGCTTGCCTCTTTGCCATTACGCTTCCCTACAAATTATGAGGAAAACACAGCTTGAGCAAATTTAGTAGACAATCTGCAAATGCTTGCTATTTCAAAAACAAGCAATATGTAAGTGGAGACATTTATTATCTAGACTTTTTTTTTTGATGCTCAAATTCATTCACCCATTTTCTCCCTCATAAACAATTTGAGACAGTAAAATACATCATTTACAGACATGTCTCTTCGTTCCACTATAATGAATTGCTACTCCATGAGGTTCCACTGATTAGAAGTATTGGCCATAAAGGAAAGAAAAGCTTCCCACATAGCATCCCAAAAGAGGGAGGACACAGCTAAATGTTCAGGTCATCTTTTCTCTCTCAACACTGTCTCTATGCCAGCAACACGTTTGCTGTTGGTATTGTCAGATGTTCGCAAATTTCTGTTTTTCATTTGTATTAAATTCAGCTCAGTGGTGATTTGCTACAGCTGAGTTATTCATAGCTTCCCTGATTACCAGAAAAGTCCTTAAGTGAAATGCATTTGATTATCAACAAAAGAGCATAATTTTAAATAATAAAAGTATTATTTCTAAGGCCAACAACATATTAATGATCAAGCTGAAAGTCATGTAGATATTTGCAATTTCCAAACCAAAAGATCTAGTGAGGCTAGGCCATAATTGGGCGGTAGCATTTGTATGCAGCCAGTTTTCCAAAGGACACTGCTGCAACCAGGTGCTTCCATAGGTGAGTGAATGCAGCAGAATTAAGCTGACAAAGTAAATACCGAGAAGAAGATAGATTTTGAAAGAAAAATGTTATAACAATGTGAACTCTAATTTGAGTTACCAAAAGGGAAAACAGCAAAATTAGAACTGCTAATGCCTGAAGCAGATGTTGACTTTAGTGTACATTTTAATGTAGATTACAGGCATAGAGGAGTTAGATGACCATATTTGCTGTTTTTATGTTCTAGCCAAATTCCATTCTTGACCCAGGTCATTCAGGCAGAATAGACCAACATAATGTGGGCACAGATGATTTCCCTTCATGAGTCAACCCAGAACACTTGAGAGATTTTTCTTGTCAGAGGTTAAATCGTGAAAAATGACATAAAGTCTGGATTATGGCAGTGTCACTCCATAGTATGTGAACCATTTTATTATCTGTAATGCAAAATCATTTGTGAGATACAATCAAGTGCAAGGATTGTCTTTTCCCTCACGTAGGCTTCAGTTCACTACAGACAAAGCCAAGTATTACAGTTTTAAACTTAGGGCAAAACTTCCTGTAATGTGTTTGATTGTTCATTTAAACAAATTTGTCTATTACGAAAGCAAAGTTTGATAATTATTGCTCTATTTTGTGTAACCTATGACAAAAATCTGTAAACTACTTATAAAGTGTATGTGTATCTTGAGCCAAGTGCTGCTTCATTTTGTCAACTAACACAATATTCAAGATTTTTCCATGCAAAATGCATTAGTGAAAGCCTCATAGCTTCTACATGCACCTCTAAACAGATAATTCTACTAAAGAAGCCACGATGCCGTAAATGTACTCTCAACTAGCAAAAGGAAAACTTTCTTATTTCTGGTTTCATCATTAAGTGCTTAAGAACCGTTGGGCAAATTTGATCACCTACATAGACTTGGACTTTAAAAATAAATGAAATGGATTGCATTTTCAAAAAAAAATTCTTTCTGCATTTGCTGATCTAAACTCTTGTGCAATCCATTATTTCAGAAAAACTGGAGGTAGTCATTTTTCTTTCTACATACAGGGAAAACAAGCATGGATTTGTTACACAGCACTACTGCTTTATAGACAGAAAGAAAGGAGAATCCATGAGGTAATGGTGTGTGTTATGAAGAAAATAAAGTGTTGTTTTTTACAAAAGAATGCCGTGGGTGACGCGTTAACCTGGCAAGGTTATGTAAAAGCAGAACCTTGCAAGTGAAAGGGAGGGATGAGTCAATGTCAAGAGAAAGTGGAGAATCAACAAGTGAGGGAACTAAGAATTTAAAAAGCAAAAGAAGGAAAAACATCTAGTGGACCTGGAATCTGCTGGGCAACACTGAGGTTGGGGCCAACCGTATTAAGTACATGGATGTTAAAACTTCTAGAAGACTGAAAATGGTACAAGCGGATTCATTTTTGAACAAAAATCCTATCTAGCTATTTGTGGATTCATTTTTGAACAAAAGTCCTATCTAGCTATTGTGTGCAGAAATCATTAGGAGAGAGAAGATGGAAGTTAAAAGGCCAGTCAGGGCACTGTTGAGGTAAAATTAAGATGTGATTGGGATGGAAAGAAAGAGACTGAGTCCAGTGGATTTGATGGGGGACTTTTGGAATAAAGATTTTACAGGGATTTTGATCATGCATAAGGATGAGAGAGAAACCCAGAATATACTCCAGATTTTTATACTCTAACAATTAAGTAAATAATAGCACTATTTACCTTAATGTTATGAGTGTTGGAAAGCAGACTTGGAGAGCGAACCAAGACCTCTGTTTTAAGACAACTACTATGGATATGTGTTTAGACAACCCAGTGTCAATAGATTAAGAATGGAGCTAAGAAGTTTTAGTTTCTGAGAGGATTAAAACTATAGCATATTAGGACATCTTCTTCAAGAGACTAAGCACTACTGTCCACCAGTAATGGATTTTTTTTTCTAAAAGATGAGAGTATGCAAATGTTTTGAAGAGAACTTCTTGACCCGCTCTACCTGTTTCCAGAAAGAGATCTATCCACATTGGAGGTTATTACTCAAGTTGGATCCGATGCTTTGATTTTCATGGTTAGAAACATGTTACTTGTACAAGTTAACAATCAATGATTTTCTCAGAAAAATGTTCATAGCGATGTTTGGGTAGAACAAAATATGAAGCCAAAGTCAAAAGTTGCTAACTCGCATATTCCATCCATGAAGCAAAACTAACTTGTGATTTTCACTGTGGGGAAAGGACCATGAGATCAATTTGTGCTCAGACCCTCTTATATCAATCCTACAATGTTCCAGTTCTGATGCCAATCCCATTATAATTTGGCTTCACTTGCTGAATTTCCCACAGTGAAAATAATGTTACTGATATTAGTGGAATTGGCTTGAGGCTACTAACAGAGTTGGCTTGAGGAAGTCTTCCTTTCTCTCATGAAATGTACCAGTAGTTCCATCCATGCTTTGGTGAGGTTTGCTTTCTTGGAAATCTTCAAACTGTATGAGAACAGGGCCGACTGATTTTTGCCTCTGCAAATTACATTTTTTTTTAAACACTGATTTCATTTTTATTGGAAATTCAGATGTGCAGAGGAGGAGAGACAGAGAGAAAGAGCTTCTGTCTGTTGATTCACTCCCCAAGTGGCCTCAATGACCACAGTTTTGCTGATGTGAAGCCAGGAGCCCGGAATCTCTTCTGGATCTCCCATGCAGATGTAGGGTCCCGAGGTTTTAGGCGGTCCTTCCCCAACCACAAGCAAGCTGATGGGAAGCAGGGCCGCGGGGATTGGGACCAGCACCCGTATGGAATCCCGGAGCTTACAAGGTGAGGACTTAAATTCTGCATGAATTGAATATTTGAGGACAATACTGTATTTTTGTAGAAGTCTAGAGACAAGTTTGTATGTGATGTATAAGAACTTGAGTAACTCAGAAACCTTTAGCAATGATTATTTGACTACACTTTTCAAAATAGAAAGTAGGACTAAAATTGTCCTCAATTGGCCCCTGTGCCAGTTCAATTATTTTGAATAATTTATTTTGAATTACCCAATATTTTGAATTATCCAAACATTCAGTGAACTATACTTTTCCTGCTTCAATATTTCTGTGAAACTATATTCTTTAACAATAATTTGTTACTTCGCATTGAGAATTTACATGTCATTAGTCAAAAATTCATTTATTCCAATGAAAGTAATTAGAAGAAATAATTTAGAAGTAACTACAATTCATCTTACAGATTACCTTTGAAAATCAAAACAATCTTGTCTGACTTGGTATGGGATTCCCTGACTATTAAATAATAACCCAAGAATTCAAAACACCCTAATCTAAGCATTCAATCTTGTAATGGTAACAACTACTGATATTTCCTTGTTCTTTCTTATCAGCCAAGTAATTTACTAGATGGTATTTTATAACCAGGAATATCTTGTTTAATTGGTACCTGAATCTGTGATGCATTTTCTAATACTTAAGAGAATTGAGAAACAGAAAGCCAAAATACTCAAGGTCTCAAAACTATGAAGGGAGGGCTCAGATTATGTACCGAGTATGTCTGAGATCCTAGCTCACAGAATCTGAACCACAGTAATCAATAACAGAAACGTCAATGATCTGATTATTCTCTATTTTCATGGGTCCTCTGTAACACAATCACATCTCCAAAGATTTTTTTTTAACAAATTGTTCATTTCCACTTGTAAACCTGATGTCATCCGCCATTATGTAAATGAATGATTGCTTAGTTAATAACTACAGCTCTTCAGTTTTACAGTCTTATACAATCATTCAAGGATCCATTATTAGGTTCATGTTGTTACCCAACATACCCAGTGTCTAATCCTTCTTGCCACTTGACTCAACTGTTCTTCAGTCCATTTAGTCCATGTATTCCCACATTCAGTATCCCAACTCACTCACTTATAACTTCTCTTATGAGTGATTGAACATTATTCTGTGTTTTACATGCTGTCGATGTTTAGAAGACAAGGAAAATAGCTACCCAAAGGGAATGGTAAGAGGAAGGGCAGGAAGAAAACCCTGAGAGTGGTCTGACCTTAGATTGGAGTATCCAAAACCTGTATTTTTGCACTTAATTTTAATGAAAATTAAATTCCCTTTAGCATATGTCATATATCTTGCTATGCTGAATGAGCTCTTAACATGGAATTGCCTAAGGCTTCTTTTCGTTTCATTACTTTATCGTGACAGCTACTTGCTATAGCCTCCAGAAGGAGGAGGGTCACGGAACAAATGTGTTTGAGAACATGGGAATCAGTTGTGAAGTTGGAACCCGAGATGCACATTTTTGGAAATGCTTCTCTATTGCTAAGGGCTTGATATGCTAATCAAATCCAGAGAAAACAGGCTGCAGGGTTTACTTACTGATTTTCTTTTTCTGAGCCAAGATCCAGTCAACCTACCTTCATTTTTCTTCCTTTACAGAAATAGCCCTAAGCAGGCAAATATCTTACACTATCCTATAAACATTATGGAAAGAACAATACAATACAGATAGTAAATGTGTCTACTCGGTTTGTTTTCCCAACCATTATCACCATATATGTATCTACTTCTCTGTTATATGACCTATGGGAACAACTTATCCTTCACCAAAGAGGACACTTCATTACCTTTTACAAAGGGATTTCAAAATGTTAATCAAAAACACAATTAAAATATGCTCATTTTGGTACATAATTGTATAACTCCATGCCCAGTTTTCTAAGGCTATGTGTTTTCATGAGGTTTTTTTTCAAAATCCCTTTGCTTAATGCCATGGTGTAGTAGGTTAAGTCTCCAACTATGGTGTCAGCATCCCAATGAATACCAATTTAAGTCCTGGTTGTTCTACCTCCTGTTCTGTTCCCTGCTAATGACCTGCAAAAATAGTAGAAACGGCCCAATTCCTCCCGCCCCTGCACCCACATGGAGGCCTGGAAGAAGGTCATGGTGTTCGTCTTCAAATCAGCCCAACTCTGGTCACGGCAACCATTTGGGGGGTGAAAGAATAGATGGAAAATCTGTATCCCTTTGCTCTCTGTAACTCTGCTTTTAAACAGAAGTAAATAAATCTTAAAAGAAAAGAAACAACACAACAACAACAAGAAAACACTTTATTCTACCAAGTACTGCACTCAGTGTAATACTTCAGCAGTCTCAGCAGTTTGAATAACACGTTGTCTAAAGTGACCTATCTCACACCTTCTGCTTAAGGGATCTGTTGTATTAAACGCTAACAATCCAGACCTGGCCAGTTTTACTTCCTATTATCTTTTTCTCTTTTACTTCCCTCCCTTCCCCTCTCTTCCTCTCCCCTTCTCCCTCCCATCACCTCCTCCCTCCTCTTCCTTTACTGCCTCTCTCCTCTCCTCTTCTCTCCTCCCCTCCCCTCCCCTCCCCTCCCCTCCCCTCCCCTCCTCTCCTCTCCTCTCCTCTCCTCTCCTCTTCTCTCCTATTCCAGTCTCCTTCTATTAATAGTCTCCATCAGTAATTGGAGATAATTTCACAAAACAAGACTAGAATTTTCTTCAGGACAAGTCACAACGTGCTTTTAAAGCTTTCTTCTCTGTCACTTGTAAAGCTTTTTGTTCATCCTGAATACGATCTTCCAACGTTTTACAATGTTGTAGGTAATGTATTCTGGAATTTTTTTCTTATGGCTTCAAAGCTGTACTGGAACCCCTTCTCCTTGCTGCCAAAGCACATGAATACAGCTTTATTACATTTATGGCACATCAGTGTAATTGTCTACTTGTAAAACGCCACCATTAAACTGACAAGTTCACTGACTAGGGACTTTGGAAAAAGCCACACAGAGCACTTTTATTATTTAAGAAACTATTAAACCAGTTTACTTTATGTGCAAAATAGTTCATCTAATAAATATAATTTACATGAAAATTGCAGATAATTCATTTCTGACCAGCATTTCTTCCCTCTCCTGAAATAGCTACAATGTGCTACAAGACGACAAGTATTTGACCAGAAGCAGATGTTGTGAACAGGATGAAGCCATCACTCAGATATGTGCAATGTCCAAAACTCCTTGTCCCATTTTGGCAGCAGAGACCACACGTCTGCTCTGATGTCTCGATTCAGAGACAGACCCTTACAGCAGGGATGTATTATAAACTAGTTTACTTAAATCTCAAAATCACAGAGAACATTCAAACTTACATTGAGGATCCAACATGGATAAACACAGTTCTATTGTTCTATTTTAAGCTCTAATCAGATTGGCAACTAATGTGCCTTAGACCATATAAAGTTTTACTGAGTATTATGAAAACTATTTGATAAGTTTCATGTGGACATCATATATATCTGTATACATATATATTGCATATATATGAAATAAAATATGCAAAGTTTGGGGACAGTATTATTAGTGCTTTCAAGTCATATCTGAAGCCACACTATTAGATTCCAGGTGTGACTAAAGTAGACTAATTAGACAATTAATGACTGCCCTTACTAGTTACCGAATGTTGTTTAAATATATTTATAACTGAATAGTAGCCATGAAAGCAACAATTTAAGCAAAATGCAAGCTAACATTACTATTGAATTTGACGAAAGATCACACTTTAGCAAATTCTTGCCAGGTTTAAGTTTTCCATCATACACATAATTACAATAATCTCTAAACAGCAGGCACGTAAATGAATGATTTAAACATGAAGAAAAGCCAAAGCGAAACTACTGAATGTCTTACTAGTTAGATGACAACAGGTAAATCCACCCAGATGGAGGCGGCAGAAGTGTCTTGCACACGCTGAAATATCCTACACCAGGGAAGGGGATGTGGCACTGAGTGGGCGAAGGGTAAGACCTGGAAAATGCGCAGGGCCAAACACAAAGTATGGCAAGACAGTTTTTCAAGGCTAAACTAACGTAGAGTAAATGTCAAACAAAGCATCAGGGAGATAGAATAAATTCTTGAGAAAGTTATTTTTAAGTTTTGAAAGAAACTCCTTAACATATCAGAGCTTGCGGTCATAGCGAATACACTATAACCGTTACAACACAGTTCCCATCAGTCTCATGCGGTATTAATGCATAGGGAATTGCATCTCGTTCATACATACAATTCTAATATTCACTTAGCTCATTTCTCTCTCTTTTTTCTTTGTCTTTCTTCTCTTTCTTTCCTATTTCTTTTTAATTTGTGAGATAACATATTTGAATTCACATTACAGTCAAAAGTGTAATTCTCCACGAAACAAATGATTCAACAAATGGGATTAAAAAGGCCAAAGTTAAGAATAGTTATAAGTAAGGTTTCATATACAATAATAAAATAAATTTTCATTTATATAAATTTTCATTTGTATATCCCTCTGTAACACCAGTTATTGGACCATTTCCGCCTTCAAATGTCTGATTAAATGGAATTGAATGGAAAAATTCAGAATAGTGTAAAGCAATGCAAGTCTAGAACTCAATGGAACAAAATATGATCTATAATTTCCTGTATATCGTGGTGTCTGACAACCTTCTTGTAATGCTTAATTTTGTTCCATCTTTATTCATATTCCTTCTCTTGAGGAGAAACATATCCAGCATGCATTCTAACCAAGTATGAAAGACTATGTTTTAGTACCAGTGTTCAGCCAACAACGCAGCTGAACCAAGAATGATGAATATGGATATAATGAATTTGAGCTTCAGTAGGAATGAACCTGAAATTGTACAAAATGAATTGGGGAAGTTGTATCAAAATGTTAAGTGTCATGTTTCACGTCATAGCATAACAGCTGTTTCTGCATACTTAAATGTTCCTGTAGTTAGTGTAAGGCAAATTTGGAGCATTTATTAGACACTCATTTTTCTTCAGAACATGAGCAATGAAAAATTTGGTTCTGGCTCTCCCATCACAAAACATTATTCATGATAGTTTTAGTTGGGTTGTGATGTTATCTTTCTCTAAAAAATGACCTGAAGCATCATTATCTGTTGAATTTCTAGACTAGAAAATGTGACTGACGCTTATCAAGCCTTCAAATATGTGACACTTGCTGGAGAGTACCGTGGTGGAGTGGGGTAAGTCGAGACCCCCCTTGCAGGGCCCGTTCACATTAGGCTTCCAGGCTTCTGTCCCAGCTTCCTCCGGACACATCTTGCAGCAGATGAGGACCGTGTCATTGAGCCTCTGTCATTGACTTTGGACAATAGGATGATGTTCCTGGTTTCTCACCTCTCTCTCTCATTGTCTCTCTCTCTCTCCATGTGAGTTGTTTTGATAGACCAAAGTGAATTGCGATCATTAATAGTAACAAAAAATAGAATCACAGCATAATTGATCAATGTTAAATTATTACAGAAGTGACCATGATGTGTGTCACTGACAGCTTCTTTTTTTTTGTTTTAGGATTTATTTATTTTTTATTGGAAAGGCAGATGTACAGAGAGGAGGAGAGACAGAGAGGAAGATCTTCCTTCCGATGATTCACTCCCCAAGTGACTGCAACAGCTGGTGCTGTGTCAACCCGAAGCCAGGAGCCAGGAACCTCTTTCGGGTCTGCCACGAGGGTGCAGAGTCCCAAGGCTTTGGGCCATCCTGGATTGATTCATATATATGCATATATATGAATATATATATATATATGTCCGAATATTTTCTAACTTGATTCTTTATGGAAAACTGTTTTATGGGAATGTTGGGCTCCTTAGTAGGAAAAAGAGAATTACTGAGTTTCAAGAATGAAGGAGACAAGAGAAAGAACATGTATATGTAAATAATTGGGAAAGAAAATAAAAGGATGAGCAGTCTCCTTTTAGAGCAGGATGGGAAGTTCCTCCTCCCGACGGGCTTATGAAGTCTCTAAACACAGAGCTGGAGACTGGGAACAGCAGGAAGGAGCAGGTTGAATACAGAGCGGGGAGCATCTCTGAAGGACATGAATGTGGCAGTTCTGGCAGCAGCACTCGGGGTTGAATATCCTTTAAATCCTCTATCTCCTCGTACCCCGAAACGATTCCCTGTCATTCAATACCAGAACCGCAGAGGACAACAGAAGAACCGTGAAAACAACAGTTTTTGATTTCCCTGTGATAGCCTCAGCCCCGCCAGTTACTTTGAATAATGCTGCGTTTTGGAAGAGGCTCTGGCTGGTTTTGGCTCCCATCCTATTAGATGATACCAGCACTGACCACTCCCTGCCCAGGAGCGGATCCACCTGAAGCCAGTCTTCTTATTTCACAAGCCGGGAAAATAGTCTTTGTTGTACAGTGGCACAGGACACTCGAGACTACTCTAAACAGTTAGTTCTATCACGGCTATGTACAAAAGGATGTCCCTAGAGCAAGGCCTGTGTGACAAAGTCCAGGGAATCAAATAAAATGTCAAAGGCTGAGGTGGGTGCTGTGATAGCAGGTGAAGTGACTGCTGACAATCCTATCATCCTGTATTGAAGTGCCAACGTGAGTCCCAGCTACTCAGATCCAGTTTATTGTTAATGTGCCCTGGGAAGGTGGCAGATGACGGCCCAAGTGCTTCGGCTCTGGCTGTTCACCTCAGAGACTCAAGTGTAGTTTCTAGGTCCTGACTTTGGCCTGATACAACCCTTGCAGCTGCAACCATTGGAGAATAAAATAGCAAACAGAAAATCTCTCTCTCATCATTCAAATAAATAATTACATAATTTGTAAACTATCAACCACCAAGAAATTGTATAAAAATATGAGAAGACCTATGTTTAACATCTTTAGAGAAGTATATTAAAAGAACAGAGTAGATGAATATGAGAGAGAATAATTAGAATTTAAAGATGCATTTCAATTGGCAAATCACAATTGTTTTTGAAAAACATTCAAATAGCTTTTCCAAACAATGAGGAAAATATAAATAAGTTCAAGTAGCATTCTAGTTACAGGGAATAAACAGAAAGTGGAAAAATGGGAAGGAGGGAATCAAAAGTACAAACTAAGCATGCGATAAGAAAGAAAAATGTTACAGAAGTATCTATCGAGGGAGGAAAGTGTCCAGTGTCAAATGAACCATTGGGGTTAGCGAGGAATGAATCCAGCTGAGTAATGAATTGTAGGTAGAAACTGAAAAGCATAAAGGGAACTCGAGCAGAAGCAAATGGCAGCTGCTAATTCCCGCATCAAAACGGTTGAGCATGCACACGCACTCCGAGTTGTAGCGTAGTAATCAGGGTGCGTGTACGTGAGGAAGAACAGGGAAAGAGGAATCATAAAACAAGGCATACATGTAATTAAGCAAAGATAGTGAAGGAAACATGATAAGAATAGAAAGAAAATGATGAAGGCACAATTTTTCATCACAGATATCCATAAATGTTTACGATGGAAAGGTCAAGAAGTCGGTTTAAAAGCAGTTTCCTTATGCCTTGAGATGTGACGCTATTTCGAAGAAGAAGAAGAAAGAAAAAAACACGAAAAGCAAACAAACCCAAAAATCCCTGTAGCTTTAGTCAGAGTTGCTGCGTAAAAGTATCTTCGGTAACTGCATTTGAAGTATAAGATGTGTGTCTGTCACATGACTTTCTCTAAATGGGCGTGCTTCCATGTTCTTGTATTTAAAATGGGACATTTTGTGAAAGTGTCTACGCTTATTCAAATATTTCCTGAACCACTTGCTGCTGTTGCTACTAGGAATTTAGCAAGAGGATGATGTAGGATCCCCTATACAAACCCATGTATCAGTGAATTCTGATAGGACAGTAAAAAAGCAAAGCATATGAAAACCTCTTGTTGAGCCACAGTTAAAGGCCAAACCTTTTATTGATATTCTCCATAATTTTTGAACATCCTTAGAACATTACAACCATTTTGCAAGTGGCACAACCAATACTCAAACACCGTCCTTGTCTTTGACATGACTGCCGTCTCCATTGCCATAATTCATTCCCCTTCACCTCCATCATGCCGTTGAACTTAAAGCTAGATATTGGGCTCAGATCTCCATCCTACAGAATTTCCTTGGGAACGACATAGTGTCAATTAAGATTTATGTATCTTTAGAATCTGAATACAAATATTCTATAGAGAGAGAATCTATCCACAATCTGAGCTAAATTAAACAGTACCCCCTCCCCCCCACATATGTTCTCTGCTGGTAATGTAAGCGAGCTGGCTGAGTAATCCCCAAAGTGTAACAGGCACTGGGGAAAATAAACGGTGGCACCACCCAGGCCCGCTCGCCACGTCACAAGCTGTTAATATACACGCCACCCTGAAGGCTGTCCACTGAGATTGCTAATAGAAAAGGTGCATGAATTAGATGCCAAAACACGCTATTTTGTTGTGAAAACTTATAGTTTTCATTTGGGATTGTCTAAAATATTTAGGCAGATTTTCTAGCTGAATGGAGTATTTTTAAGAAATTGGTCCAGTGTCTAAAAATCACTGGTCAGCTCAGAAATCATAGCACTATTTGATCACCATATTGGTGTTAAGTGGTGCAGCGTATCTGCATCAGAGTAATTGACAACGGTCAAGGTGGCGTCACAGCACACACACCTCGAAACAGGATAAACTAAAAGTTTGTAGAGCCCAATGTGCAACAGAAATGTGAAGCCCTTCCAAACTTCATAAGCATTTCAAGATTGTGAGGAAAAGTGTGCACTTTTTCAAGGAAAGGGAAATGTGAGTTGCAGCTCAAGTTGCCTTTGGAACAGCACACAGTATTCTTTTCATACTGTCTCCTACATATTGTAAACGTGGGACATGCTTTTCATGTCACTGCCTTAGTTGTCTTTCTTTTGTATGTCTTAATGAGTCTCTCCAGACTACAGACATCTGATTTGTTTCTTTTTATTTTTAGTTGTAGAGATAAAGAAACTGTTAACTTTGAGGAGATCTACATCTTCCCCAATGACCTTGATGTAGGTTCTTGATGTGACGATCTTGGCATTCTTACTCTCTGTATGAAGTGTACAGATGTGTGCTTTGAGGAGCAATAAGGTGTAGTAACGTAACAGTCCTACAGTGCTTAGTGCAGTGCCACCAACCTGCTCACCCCAGAGCTGCGATGCTCTCTTCCAGCTGTCTATGACCATTCCCAGTTTTGTTGGTGCGATGGCTGCATACAGCGCAAGATTCAAATGTAAAATAATAAAGGTCTATTCTGATTTTTTAAAATCTCATTATGTTCATTTGAAATCACCTAACAGTTTCTATGAGAAATGGAATAATGCCATAGATTTCAAAACCTTACCTCCTAAAATATCCTGTAAATATGCTATGTTCATATGATTTGAAATAACAGTTCTATCCTTTCATTTTGTAGCAATTTTAATGTCAGTGCTCTTCAAAACATTTCACATATGCTAACTTATAGAATACAATCTTCAGAAGATGACAGAGTAATCCTTCTCTGTTTACAGATGAGCAAACTGAATCACACAGGAGCATTAGCTAGCTTGCTTAGGTTCTGATAATCCCAATGTTCTAGCACCCCCTTGATGTTGAGTCACTAATGTTATTGTTGTTGTTAAGGAAAGTCAGATTTATAGAGAGGAGAGACAGAGATTTGTCTGCTGGGTCACTCCCCAAGTGGTCGCAGTGCTGGAATTGAGCCCCTTTGGAGACAGGAACCAGGAGTCTCTCCTAAGTCTCCCGAACAGGTGCAGGGTCCCAAAACTCTGGGCTGTGGGCAACCGCTCCCTAATCTGCCTGCTACCTGAGGAATGTGGCTTAGAACTCACCTCCCTGTGACATGAGGCACTGCCTCCAGGCCTTCATGTGGGACATGACCTTTGACATGACCGAAAGGTCAAGGGGAATACACGTGTCATATAGCCAATTGCAGTATCTTTGATAGGTGGTGAACCTGCCGGAAGATGCCCTCCTGCCCTCCCCTTGGGTAACCTCTATAACGCCGGGATCTGTATTGCATATATGGACATTCCTCACCAGCTTGTCTCCGGTGATTCTCACAGTTAAATAACACCATCTTCGTCTAACCCTCGGCAACCTCTGGGGCTGCTGACAAGTTTAACCCTGAGACTGGACCGTCCTCGACTGCCTTCCCAGGCCACAAGCAGGGAGCTGGATGGGAAGTGGGGCAGCCAGGACACGATCCGATGCCTAAATTGGATTCCTGATTTTATTGTAATGAATTCTTCAGTTCTTTCGTAAATGTGTGATTCTCCTCTTGGTTTGATTTGAAGATCTCTGGTGTTCTTTCTACAACTCAACCGTTGGAGAAAAAAGCCGCAGTTACAAAAAATATTCAAATAATTACCGTAACTATCAACAATGTAATTATGTGTTATTTTTACATCACGTGCACTATTTTTGCCTCAAAACAATAAATGATTGAATATAAAATCATGGAATTTTGTCTTTTTTATCCTTCCTGTGACTATGGGCACAATGATTTCATTATTCTGTAACTATTGATTGCTCTTCAAATGTCCTGCATCCATAATGAGGACGCGCTGTAATCAGCCTTGTTCTAAACCTTCGCCTCAGTAACCTTCCTGGCTTTATATTTCAGTTGTCCCCCTTTCAGTGTTGTTATTAAAGAAACTCAAAGTAAGATGGGTCAGACTGCCCCCCGTGAGGATAGCTTTTCCCATTACTCATTCATCCCTCAAAAACACGTGTTAAGTGACATAACATAAATTTAAATGGAGCTGATTTGTTTTAAAAATTGATTACATTGTATATGGTATTTGAAAATAATTCCTCTAAGAAAATTTCTTATATATATATAAAGATCTGCCTTTCAAATAAAGGCAATTTTTGGAAAGTGACCTAGGAGGAGATGATTTCCATATTAAAATGTAATGGATTGAATAGCTCCTTTGTGAAGAATCTGTTATAATTTTTTTTTTCCAGACAGAATAATTACCTAACAACAGGAACAGCGTGTGACAGAAAACTCACTATCATCTTTTCTGAAAAGAAACAGAACTTTTCAAAACAGGGAGGAAATAGACCAACAGAGCAGACCAAGCAAGATGTTTTGAGACAAAAGAAGTTTAATGAAAGGGACACTGGGACAGTTAGTGCTTTGTGATGTGAATTGATAGCTATACTGTTAGATTAAAAAATGGCAAAACATTATTAGACATTTTAGGTAATTATTTCAATTTATTATGTTCTTTCATATGGAGGACTTCGATATGACTTTATCAAGATTATTTTTATATGATTTTTAAGCAACTGCAACTGGGAGAGACTTTTTGGCTTATGACGGAAGAAGATACAATCCAGGTAATTTTATTATCTATGCTTCAAAGTATTTATTTTTGAAAGACAGAGAGACAGAAAGAGACACAGGATACAAACAGGGAGCTAGATGGGAAGCAGGGATACCGGGATTAGAACCGGTGCCCATATGGTATCCCAGTGCTTTCAAGGGACTTTAGCCGCGAGGACTTTAGCCGCTAGAACACGGCCCTGTGCCCAAGAATGTAATTCTTGACACACAGTTTTCACTGTCACTCAACAGTGCATCCCTAAAGGACATGGAATTATGTTTTCCAAGATTCATTAATATAATTTCCCTTGAGAGAGCAAAATGGATGAAATTGAAGTGTTAGTACTGCTGCGTCTTTGCAAAAACAGTCATGACTCTCATGGTATCAGAAAACTGGCCTATGTGTATTTGCCGGCTTGATTATGTTACAATAATTACTAATTTTTATATTTCCAATGATCAACTTTTGGATGATTTTTGGATAATTTGAAGCTTTTAATTATAGCTGCTTTCAAAGCTCATATATGAGGTTCTTCATAAACTTTCATTTCAATCTGCTTATATTTCAAGAACAGCACTTTCTACAAGGTAAATTGTAACTAAAGAGTAATGAAAATATAGATTTACTTTCCACGCTATTTTCAGTTGCACACAAGGCTTAAATACTTCTGCTACCTTTACTTTGCAGCAAACATTAAGAAGATTTTATAATTTAAAGTGACTTTACAAACAAATTATTTTGTCAAATTATGTTCATTTTGCTACTGCCAAAAGGGCAATTTAATCACAGAGAAATTGGCATAAGAAAGGAACACAATTTTATTTACAAACTGCCAGGAGTGATGGAATTTGGATTCACAGCGGATATGTTTCAAAACAGAATGAATGTGTTGTCCAATCTGCAAGTTGTAAAAACTGCATTTCTTATCTGATGTCCTGATAATATGCTTCTGACATTTAATCATCTCCATTGTGATATGGTATAATTTTATTGCTGTATTTTATCAAAATCATATAAAATAGTAGACTACACAATTTTATTTTAGATATATTTCTTCAGGGTATAGGAAATATTTCCGATTGTTCCAATACCCTTTGCTTCAACTTTTCAAAGCAGCTCATTGTCATGCTGCTCATCATGCATTGTCATGATGACAATTTTTATGCAGTAAATAGCTAGTAAATCTAGTAAGAAGGTTATCCCTCATTAGCTTTTGGCAAGTAACTGTCTTTTTTATTGATTAATTCTGAAATTTCTTCAACTTGGTATTAGGCAAGGTAGAGGTTGCCTGTGGCTCTATTTGCCAAATAGCAGCATGTACCTAACCAAGATGAATAAACCACTAAGTGATTGGACTTGGAAGTGACGGGCCAGAACTCTTACGTATTTCAGGGAACACTTGCACTGGGAATCAAGAAACCCAGGGCTGAGAGCATGAGGATGTGCACAGGTGGGAATTCCAAAAACAGATTCTTGTTGTCATTAATGACCCATGATGGCTTCACTGAAGAATTTTCATTGCTGTTTTCACTTGCTTGTACAAATAAAAACTGTTCGAGGAACATTCTCAAGTTTTAATTATCAAGCAGCCAAAGGCCCAGTGTCAAGGTTCAATAAGTCAACCACTTATGTCCTCTTGGCTTGAATGTGTTTTCACGTCTCAATGCTTAAATTGCTCCAAGAAAAGTGGACAAAATAGTATATCTCCTACTCCTTGAGAAGATTTTTTGAACAGAAAATAGAAGCTTTGCCCGTCTCTCAGTTGCTTCCAGGTGCTTGAGCCATTTCCCTCTCCAGTTTAAACCCACTCCCATAGTGTACAGCATTTGTTAGAGTATGGGAAGGACACCAAAGTAAAATATCTATAATGTTTATGAGTAATGGTTTTTTCTGATGAGATCATTTTTAATTCAAGACACTGGAAGCCAATTTTGTCACATTGAGACATTTACCTAATGTCTCATTATGTTGTGATACACATCTCACTGAGATAGTAATTTCATCTTCTGTTTAAAAAAAAAGTCCTCCAACAATATCCCTTGTTTAGTTATTTTAAAATATGTTTTGGGTCCAGCAGTAGCTGAGTAACTAAATCCTGACTTTGTATGTACCAGGGGCCCATATGGGCACTGGTTCATGTTATGACTGCTCCACTTCCCATCTAGCTCCCTGTTTGTGGCCTGAAAAAGCAGTAGAGGATGGCCAAAGCCTTGGGATCCTGTACCCTTATGTGAGACCCAGAGGAAGTTCCTGGCTCCTGACATTGGATCTGCTCAATTTGGGCTGTTGCAGCCAGTTGGTGAGTGAATCACTGGATAGAAGATCTTTCTCTTGGAATGTATACCTTTCCAATTAAAAACAATAATAATAATAATTTTTTTAAAAAATTCATGAAATTTGTTGCTACTATTCTTATGCATTGGTGGCATCTTTGAACTCTCTACTTCTCAGTGGAGAAAGGATCAGAGGGCATGTAGCAACTTGCAGAGAGTGGATATTAAAAAAGAGTATGTCTGAAAACAGTCATGCTCAGAACCACTGTGAATTCATTTCCTCCCTGTAGTCACCATGTTGTGAGGAAGTAACCTAGGTGGAGATGTGATATGTAAGCGCCAACAGAGTCAGTCTTTGTATCCTGTCAATATAGCTTTAAACATAGGAGTGAAAGAAATAGCAAATTAATTTAATATCCTGCCACTTAATTATTGCTCAGACAATTCTTTGAGACTTCCAGTTCAGCTCCCAGATATTATAGAGATAAAAGACGTAGTCATGTGTGTGAAAGCCTAGATTATGTGAGAATAATTCAATTTTTACATTATTATTATTATTGCATATGATTTTTAAGATATCAGTTTACCTTCATCTGCTTGAAATGGAGAGAGAGCAGTAGAGGAAGAGGGAGAGGGAAAGACAGAGAGAGAGATCCCCTTATCTGTTTAATTCTGCCACATATCCACAATAGCCAAACTCTGCAGGGCCAAGCTTACACCAGGAGCACAGAATTCCATCTGGCTGTCCTGTGTGAGCGGGAAGGCCCCAAGTGCTGGATTCATCACTGTTGTCTCCCAGAATGCACTAGCAGGATAGCTGAAACTTGAACTACTTGTTCTGAAACAGGGTGTGAGTGCTCTAATTGGCGGCTTCACAGGGTCAACCTCCATTGTGATTCTATTAAGCAATGGCAACACCTGCAGAAATTTCATACCAAAAGTTAAATGATGAAATTTCTAGATTTAAAATTGATGCGCTAGTTGAAAGAGATGTGTGTGTTGCATGGGAGGAAGGGAAATTTTTATCTTGCTTGTGGGAGCATTCTAAATAATGTTTTATTAGAAATACTAAATTTTAAAACATGCCCCGCAAATTCTATGATATTCCTTAAATTTAGAGTGGGGGGGGGGATCTATGTATTTCTTCATTACTTTTGTCAGGTTTTGATTAATAAAATACATTGAAAGTAAAATCATGAGGCTTCTAAGTTTCGGCTATGATCCTTGGGAAACAGAATGAAAAAGGGCAAGAAAAAGACAAGAACCAAAACAAATTACAGATGAAATAAGGAAAAAAAGGCAAGAAAAATGATAAAAGGAGAAATTGTGCATTTGAGAACATTACACATCGTGTGATATTTACACGCTGCAATATAACATTTTAACGTAAGGCTTTTAAGGAGGCTAATTTAGAAAATCATTGTTACTTTATAGAAAGCCACAATCACATATTACTAATTGTCACTACTAGTATGTCTTGTAGTGCTATTAAATCAAATAAACCATTGCCAACAGGATGCCTTTCAGTACGTTGATAATATTTTTTCTCACAAAGGATATTGACTTAGTAGAAATCAATGTCTAAGTCAGTGTTCGTGTATTCCAGTAATTTCTTTAAAGATCATCAGTTGAGGAGAGGTGGGGTTAAAAAAAAAGAATAAATAAGCTTATTTTAATGAAATGATTTCTAACAGTATATGCAGCAAAAAGTCACCAACATACGGAATGGTGTTTGTTTATCTTCTGTTATCAAATTAGTTTTAGGCAGACAAGAAATTACTTCTAAAAATAGTGCTCAAGCCAGTACCTCTTGTTTTCATAATTTCAGATAAATATGAGAAGATTCTCACTTCTCTAACTTTCACGTGGCTGCTTCTAAAAAAGAAGCTCATGCTGAAATTATTGCTGGATCTTGTTAGTTATTAGAAATAATTACAGGAAGAATTACATTAATAAGGCAGAAAACTTAAAATTACACTCCTTTCCTAGTAAACCATCTTTATAAAACAATCATTAGGAAAATAATTCCTTCATCATATTTCCTTCTTGAAAAATATCATACTCAAAAGTACCCCCAAAACATGTCACTGTTCTCACCTGCTATTGGAATTCTAGTTTACTTGAAACCGTTAGCTGCGAGAAGACTAATGTGGCAGGAAATTTCTGTGTGTGTATAACTGAGCGATTTATCAGCCTTACTCTGGAGCTTTCTTATCCATGCTCAAGTTTGCAACCACGTTAGCATTTTCATTGCTTTTATATTTCGGTGTGTTAAGGTGTTTGAGTAATCGGCATGTTACAATCACAAGTGTTTTCCAGAACCCTTGATAACCTTCCTCCAGGTGATGGTTGCCTTCAGAGAGAACCTGGCCCAGAGTTTGCTCCCTGGTGTACAGTCCACACAGGTTGCCGGAAGCCCTCTGAGCTCTCTGCACTCCCAGAAGCTGTCGAGTTGGCAGTCCTTGCTGGCTGCCTGCCATGCAGCTTCCCTAGTACCCGGGGTTCGCATTTGCGTGGAGCCAAGGTGTGAGCGCACTTTTTACATTACAAGCCATTATCTCTTGTGCCTTCAATGATTTTTTTTTTTGGATGAACAAACCAGGTCAAATAAGACAAGCCACTACTATTCTCTACTAAATTACCCCACTTTTTAAGAACTTCCCTGAAATTGAACATCTGATAAGAATTTTTGATTAGAAAAGGGACAGGCGCCTTATTTTTCCTAGTATTTATTTGCATCCGGGAGGAGCAGAAATGCTCAGTTTTAGCCATGTCTATTTCCTCTGACTACGAGGAAATAATTAGCTTCTCCAAATTTCGATTTCTTGATTAGAACGTGGGAATAACAATGTGTTGCTCACGTAGAGAATGTAGAGAGACATAAATGAAATTACATATGTGAACATACAAATCATAACATGCCATTCATTATAAATGACTTTCCCTTTGGATGAATCAGAAATGCTGCAGTAAAACTTACTTTCTGAAGATTTAGTGCTATTTTGTATTTTCAGATCGGTTAAACTTACCAGGTTAATGAGAGTGCAGAGAAGGCTATACCATAGGCATTGAGGACACCATTGATGATTTACATGCATATCAACAATTTTATTTTCTGTTTTTACTTTTCTCTCAAGATGTAATTGACATGAAATACTGTACATAGCACTTCAAATGCAATTGATGCTGTTTGCCTTACTTATACATTTCAGTGAAGACAATGTGTTTAGAAACTATGTATTTATGCATCTGTGCCTTTATTCATTCATTCAATCACTCCCTATTGAATGCCTCACATGGTCCAGGCATCACATGGTGATTGGAGCAGCCTGTTTATTTAATAGGAAAAATTAGGCAGGGTAAGGGGAATAGGAGGAAGTGGAGAGGAAGTGGAGAGGAAGCACTGGCGATTATTTTATACATGATGTATAGGGACATCATCAACAATAAAATTCCTCAGTAGAAAATTGCAAGAAAGAGAAGTCAGCCACCTGACTCTGGAGTGGGAGTGAACATCCAGCACAAAGGCCCTGAAGCAAATTTACACATGGTGGGAGAAGACCCAGAACCACCTCTAATGGCGGGGCAGCCATGGGTGAAGCAGTCAGCGGCAGTGCAGAGCCGTGGGCCGTTACATGTCTTAGGCATTGGGCATGGGAGAAGGCGGCAGCTCTGATGTTTGTGCTGGGGTGGAGTGACCTGTAGGCATAGGCAGGGTACTCATGGTGGTGGGCTGGCACAAGGTCTGGGTGGTTCCTGTGGGGCACTGCAGTCATTCCTGGGAAGATACGGCCTGAATGAGCCATCAGGAATTCATTCCTGCTCTGCCTCAGGCCAGCATGCTGCTCTACCTGACTTAGCAGTTTTCATCAATCCAATCAATACTCTAAGTCTCACAAACCTCTGAATATTTTCTCCCTGGTATACCAAATAGTGAACATAAATGTTGAATGAACTTAATGTGTCAGCTTTACTTGACCACAGAATGAACCTTTTGTTCAGCTACATATTATTTCTTGGTAGGTTTGGTTTTTTTTGTTTGTTTTTCTGGGTGACATTAATCAGTGGACTGGGCAAAGTAGATTGACCGCTCCAATGTGCATGAGCCTTGTCCAATCCCCTGTAAAATTGCACAGAATAAAATGAGGAGTTCTTTTGGATGGGGACATGTTTCTTTGCTACTGCCTTCATAATTAGATTCAGACTGTAAATTACACTGTTGACTTCAATACATCTAAGAAGTTTTCACTGGATTTTGGGGCTCCTCAGGTTATTGAGAGTGGATGCTACAGTCCTCTCAGTATCTACAAATGAATGTGGCAATGCTCTACAAGTAATAGGTAGCACTTGTAAGATTATGTTTATTACATATACTTACATTATATATGTTTATGTAATAAATATATGTAATAAAATATTTTATATTTTTTTGATGAGCCAAGATTAATACGTTACATTTGATCACATGTTTTAGAATGTGTTTTTGTAATAAAAGGTTTTCGACAGTCTTGGACAGTTCCTCAAATGGTTTCATAAATAATACTAGTGATTAATATTTACTAATGAGAACTGGTATCAAAAGTCTGGTAAAGATGCCTTTAAAAGGATAGATGAATTCCAAATGTATATTAATTATAAAACCCTCTTTCACAAAAATACTTGCATCAATATTGCCTGGGTAATAATTTACTTTCCATAATTGGAATTGAATTGAACGATTTTTAACTTTGTTATCACTTTGTAAAGATAGTTGATTTGCCATCTGCTTTGTGAAAACCAGATTGACTTTTATGAAGTTTCCTGATTAATTGGGTCTCATGTAATTCAGATAAGTTTTCACTTTAAATTAAATCTCATTTGGTTGCACATGTACATATATTTAAAGGGTCACATATTATTACTGCGGCTAATTAGTGTTCATGACATGTGTGAGTCTAAGTAAGCAGTGTTGTACAATACACAAGTTCTCCCTACTACCAACCTCATATCATTAATGAAGTGTTGAAAAGGGTGAGAGAACTGTCACTTCGTGGTTGAAAGATAGTGCTATGAAAGAAAACATGAGTCAGATTTCATTTACATCATCAATCAGTAAATCAAACCTTATTTTTGCTTTTGTTTGTTTTCTGTATTTTGAAAATCAAAGAGATTTGCATCTTGGCATGCTTTTATATAAAATATTAACATTTGTGCCTCAAACCATGATGATTATACTACAATGGTAAACATTTTCACATGTGTAAAATACTAAGGCTGCAACTACACAAGGAAAAAATCAAAGTCAAAGTGAGTATTCTGGTGATACAAAACAACTGCTTGCATTTTTGAAAACTGTCACATTGTTGAAAGACTGACACAAAAAAAGAAAGCATTTCTAAGGTGAACAGACGAAGGCGCGCTAATAACGAAGTGCACTTTGTGATTCTGAATTCGTTTTTGCATTGGACTTCTTTTTCTATAATCTACTCTAACCAATTTTTGATTTGCATATTTAAACCACCCCTACATTACAGGAATAAATCTCACCTGTTCCAGGTGAATGATCTGTCTGATGTGTTGTTGGATTATGTCTACTAGCGTTTTGTTGAGGATTTTTTGTGTCTGTGTTCATCAGAGTTATTGGTCTGAAGTTCTTTTTCTCTGTTGTGTCTTTATTTGGCTTTGGTGTTAAGGTGATGTAAGCTCCATTTCTGTTGTTTTTTGAGTCGATTCTGGAAGATTAGGGTAAGTCAAAGTTACCTTGCTCCACTGTTTGTGGGAGTGTGACTTAGTGCAGCTACTATAGAAGCCAGAATGGAGAGTCCTAAGATAAGTGGATTTGATCTATTGTATGATTTAGCTATCCTGCTCCTAAAATAAACCACATCACCGCAATGAAGAGTAAGTACCGTAGGATCATCTCAGCAGATGCAGATAAGGTATCTGATAAAAGCAAACATGACTTCTTGCTAAAAATTCTAAACAAGGTATGCATAGATGGAACATTCTATAACACAATAAAAGTAATTTATGAATAACCCAATGTTAGCATCATACTGAATGGGGGGGGTGGGGGGAGACTGGAAACTTTTCCACTAAGATCTGGGACTAGTCAAGGAAGTCTGCTTTTCAACATGATATTGGAAATCTCTGCTAGAGCACTGAGGCAAGAAAAATAAATTAATGGGATTCAAACTGCAAACAGTGACTTAAAATCATCCCTGTTTATAGATGGCATGGTTTTATATATGGGAGAACAAAAATACTCCATCAGAGATTATTGCACCATCTAAGACAGTTTGACAGGGTAACCAGATACAAACTTAATTAACATAAATCAATGCCCCTAGTATACACAAACTCCATAGCTGAGAAATAACTTGCAAATAGAGTGTCCTTTAAAATATCAGAGAACCTTAAATACCTTAGGATAAGAATTTCATTCCATTTAAGAATTCTTCCTGTGAAAAATTGAATCAATTATTTTTAAGTAACATATTCTTCTTAATCTATTATTATTATTATTATGTTAATTTGAACAGCAGTGTGACAGACACAGAGAGAGAGATCAGGAGAGGGGAGAGGATCTTTCACTTGTTGGTTCAGTCTCAAGGGACTGAATCTGAGGTAGGTCAGGCTGAATCCTTGATCCAGTGCTCATCTGTGTGTCCCATGTGGGTAACGGGGACTCAGATAATTGACCTGCTAAATGCTGTGTCCCAGGCTGCACATGATTAGGAAGCAGGAATAAGAAGCAGTGCCAGGAGGGCAATGAAAGCAGGTCGACCTGGGAAGTCTGCATCTCCACCAACAGCCTGACCGCTTCGGACATTCCTCAGACACTTGCAGAGCCATGCATTTTCTTTAAATCTCTGAAGAATTTCTAGAATTGGGCCAGAGTGTTAGAACAGCTCATGAGCAATTTTCACTTCTTATTTTCATTTCATTTCTTGTAAGAAATTTGATATTAAACAGAGCAGTGACTAATTGCTGTTATATATATGTATGCTCATTTTAGAAATAATTATGGGAATTTTGTCATCAAAAATGCATTAAAATATTCCTCTTACTTTTAACATAAAACCTAATGGAATATATGTACCCAAACTCATTTAATAATGTCTATAAGCTTGGAATTTGAACTAGTTGAGCTTTTTGTTATTTAAAAAATTACAACCTAATGAACATTTTGATGTGTACATATAGCTTTCTGCTATAACTAATTACTTTAAACCTACTAATTTACAAACAGCAGAAATGTAATCTATACATTTCACAGTTCTGCTATTTACTTTTTAATCCTTCTGCCTTCGTAACTGAAGAAGTATTCCTACCCATATTTTGGGAAAGTATTTTGTAATGACCATTTAGAAATTCATATATATATATGCATAATGTGTGCATATATGTAGATGTTCTGTTTTCTATGTAAAGTTTACTAGTCTCCCATTCATTTCTATGAATACTGAATTTGGTTATATGGCACTCCCCTCCCATTGGAACTGTCGAAGCTCCAACCCTAATGTGACTATGTTTAGAGACTGGGCTTTTATGAAGGTAATTAAAATTAAGTGAGGTCATAAGAGGATCCTGAATCCAGAAGAACTGGTGTCTTCCTGGGAAGCATAGGAACAATCATGATCTCTCTCTTTTCAAACACATAGGAAAGGAAAGGCTATGGCATGCTCTCCTTTCCTTGCCACCCCCACTTCAGGATATAAGTAGCTTCCTGCAATCCAGTAAAAAAAAATCTCCAGTAGAAACCAGCACTGCGAGGGCAACTTTGCAGCTGCAGCACTGTAAGTCTGTGAGGTCTCCAGGACACCCCGTGAGTAGAGCAGAAGAAATGCAGTCAGGGCCCACACAAGCAATGCCTCCTCAGTGACAGAATCTCTGATGGCCCAGTCAAGTTCTAATTGTCATACCTTCTCCGAATAGAGTCTATGATTATCAAAGCATGACAAGATAGCCCAATAAGGCGTTTCTAAAATATGTTATCATTGATAACTAACAAAAGTTCACATATTGAAATAATCTCTCCTGGCTTTAAGGACTTCACAGTTCTGTTTAGAGAGAAGTGCGAGCATGTTTACCGTTGAGTTCAATGTAAAAGGTGGGATCTTTGTCTTTATTTATGTATTTCCTTGTTCGGTTTGATTTGTATCTGTTTACAATCCATGCTTATCTGTGCATTTGTCCATTATGTCAGTACCTGTGATGGGATTCATCTCAAATGAAAAGTCATTTCTGAATGTGAAGAGGAAATAAGAAAGTAAGTTTATTTTGTTATGTTAGGAAAAAAAAGCATACTTCCAAGATATTTGTGCATAATATCACTTCAGAAAAAAAAAACTGCAGCTGTATCATTTCCCTGCTGTAGGCACTTCCCTAATGTTCTTCACTGTGATGAAAGATATTTGACTCAAAAATTCATTCTTTAAACCTTTTCCCTCACTTCTTTAATAATGTCTATTTTTCCATTTCCCACTGTGGCGTTATTGGATCTGTAACAGCAGTTTTGCACAGTATCATTTACCTGTAAGCTAAACCGGCAGATTCAAGGAGTTTCAAATGATTAAATCTGATTTGGTAGCTCTATGCTAAATGACAAGCAGATGGGAAAGATATGGAAATAAAAATGTACTGAGAAAATGCACTAGTAGGCGTCATCTTTGTTACAAGTAGAAATTTCATTGCCAGAATAAGATAGTATAAATCGTGATAATGTCAATCATAGGCAGTACAATTACAAGAGAATTGTTCAAAATGCCATTTTAGAGAGGCAAATATTAAGATGGAGAGAGACATGGAAAGATAAAAAGTGCAGGCCATGTAGACTGAGTCTGTGAGCCAGTTAGGCCAATTGGAATGACAAGATCTTCAAAAATATCCTTAGCTTTCTGAGCCTTGTTTTCCCCTGCCTGTTGAGATGACTTATTATAAAATAGCAGTATGCAATATTATACTAAATAATGAGTAGTGTAGAAAGTATAAATACCTCTACTTACCTCAAGGAGTCACATCCAATGAACACCTTCTTGCTACATCAAAGTGTGGTAGAAAGGAAGACATGGGGAGAGAGAGCAAGAGCAGGCCGCATTTACGCTTGTAATAAACTGACTCTCTGGATGGCAAGCCCAATCCTGTGATAACAAAATTGATCTATTCACAAGGGCAATGTCCTTCCGACCTAATGATCTCTTAGAGATTTCCACCTTTCAAACACGGTTGCATGGAGGATTAATTTTCCAGCACATGAACTTTGAGGCACATATTCAAATTAAAGCAGATCTAGTACAGAGAATTAAAGGTTTGGGAAACAGATGAGAGCAACGAGGGCTGGAAAGGTCAGGAAACTGCTATTATCCCGGCAGAAAACATCAAGTACGGAAGTCACTGAGAACTACAAATAAGGGCGTCAGCATCCAGTGGGCTGGTTCACACTTTGACAGCAGAAATCTAAGGGCAGCATCTCTGTGTTGTCTTCTGAAGCCCTGCTCTGCACCGTGGCCGTGCGCCATCACTTCTACCCCTTCCGGTTTTGACCAAGACTTTCTCATCCGTGCGGCTCAAATAGAACTCTGATGGAGTTCACAAAATAATCACCGGTGGAAAGACGTTCTTATCCAATCCGTGCATAAGACTATTCTTATCTAATCCATGCAGTGTTTTTGTCAGCTTTATCTACAGAATGCAACACAAAGTCATTCTAATGTAATCTCCAAAAGCAGAACCATCCTAATTCAAGAATGTTGTCTCTCATCTAGACTGTTACAATGTCTCCTCCCCTTTCCTCCATTGCCTCCTTTGTTTATTTTTCAAAGATTTTTTTTAAAAGGTTAATTGGAAAGTCAGATATGCAGAGAGGAGAAGAGACAGAAAGGAAGATCTTCCATCCAGTGATTCACACCCCAAGTAGCCACAACAGCAAGGACTTCCGCTGCTAGGCTATCGTGCTGGGCACGTTTTTTTCTCTTTTTATTTCATTTTTAAAGTATATTGCAACAGTGACGGAATTACAGATGCTTGCACTCCACAGATAGGGATGGAGTGTGTAGGAAATACAGGAAGAAGAAAAAGAAAATGTGGACACAGTGGTCTCACTCACTTTCTTCTGACCCTGGATTCTCCCCACCCTAATCATCTATGTTAATCATAAAAAAAAATAAGTAAACTGAACACCTGGGTTGACTAGATTCTTTTAATTCTTCAGGCCATGCTTGGTTCTCAGCTCTGTACTTACTCTGATGTGTCACCATGTTACGCTTTACAAGCAATGAGCTATTAACAGATTTTTTATTCTACTCCAACACAAAATACAATTGTGAGGACAACGATCCTTTCAACCTTCTTTGGCTCGTCCCCAATTCTCAAAAGAGCTTCTTTCCCATACTAATTACTCCGCGAACATATGTGTGTCAAATCAAAAATCAAGACATAGGATTTTCTTTCTTGCAGTTATGAGTTTTATTCATGAGAATCCCACTCAGGTCTCGAGAGAAAGGGAAACCGCAGGGGACCCTGCTTGGGGGCCCCTGCTTTTGTGTTGCCCCAAGTCAGTGCAGCAGCGGCCCACCTTTCAGCTGCACACCCCAGGGCCACTGTCGATGTCCCGGGGCTGGCTCCACGCAGCAGGATTGTGTCAGGAACCTGATGATTGTCCTGCTGCTCTTTTTGCCCAGGTCCTTCCAACTCTGGCTCTGGGATGAGGCGGCTTCTCCAGTTCCGCTCGGGGACCTCTGCCTCCACTTGATCTTCACTGCTCTCAGTGCTAGGAGCGGAGGGGGAGACCTCCATATACTCAGCTGCTGGGGCCACTAAATCTACCTGTTCCGCTTTGCTCCTGGTGCTGGTGCTAATGCTGAGGCTGAGGGTGGACTAGAAGTCCGCAGACCTGGGTTTGGGACTGGGCTGGTCTGGGACTGGGGACCCTCTCCTGCCTGGACAGAGAAGGGAGAGACAAGCACAGTAGCTGTACTAGATGACTCAGACTTGGACTCCTGCTGGCCCTGAGGAGCTGGGGCTCATGGCTGCACAGGCCAGGCTCAGGCTGCCCCTCTCTGTAGTGCATGAGTGAAGGCACCCTGTACAGCACAGGTAGGCTATACCAGGAGCCTGGGGCCTGGCCCGAGCTCTTCTCACAGTGCCAGAGTTGCTCGTTGCTTGGCATGTTCAACCCTGGGTAGAGGCCACTGGGGCCCCAGAGCATCGCCTCCTCCAAGGCTGGCAGCAACCCTAGTCCACAGGTACTCCTGGGCTTCTGGGTCTTCAGAAACCCGTAGGTACTACATGATGGTGACCTCCACAACATCTTCTTTCTCTGGGCAGAGATTAAACTATGCATACTACCTGGTCTGTGCCACTGTGGGCTTCTGGGTAGGGTCCCAGGTAAGCATCCATACTTGCAGGTCCTCCAGCTCTGGGCAATGGGTAGCCCCTGCACAACAGTGAGTATTGCAGCTCCTTCTCACCAACCCGCTTGAAGGGCAAGTCCACTGTCACCATCCTAAAGAAGATGACTACGACACTCCATATGTCAGCCTTGAAAGGATTCGTAGGGCATGCGTCATAGGGTCCTGCAGAAGCCTCTCACAACTAACCCTCGGGCAGCTGGCAGCTGAGCCCAAAGTTGGCCATTTTGGCACACAGGTTGGAGTCCAACAGGATGTCCCTTGGCTTGAGGTCCCTATATGCTATGCACTGCAGAGGCAGTAACCCACGGCCTCTAGCACCTGACACAACAGGTCCCCCAGCCGCATCCTCCTCCAGACGACCGGTAAAGAAAAAAAAAGAACAGATTATTCTGGCACAGGGGACATGAAATCCAAGGCAAAGCTAGAGATAAAACAAGACACAAAGCAAGTGTTATCAAGCTTACTTGATCCCAGGGTTTTGTGAGACTAGAAAAGGTTAAAGTCCTAATATAAAGTAAAAATCTATTAATCACTACACTTCAGAAAGGCTTTGAAACCCTATTAATTATTTATCTGGTAAATTAAAGGAAGCTTGACTATCAGGACTTGACTAAAAAGTAGAATTAATTTACATAGTGAAAAAGAAAGTTTAAACTTTACCTATTAGAAACTTTGACTCTTCAATTTGTCAGACATGATCAGCAATAGGGAAGAGCAATAATTCAAAACTATACTTTAAATTATGCCAAAATACAGTCTGCACTTTGGATAGCTCTAATAGGTTCTACTCTTAGTAGAGTTTTCAATGTGAAATGCATGTACACATCTCCCCTACCCGCCTTGGAAGCATTGCTTTGCCAATAATGGATTAATAAATGGACCAATTAAAATAATATAAAAATGAGAGATGAGAGTAAGCATATGAATGGCTTTCCAAAGCCATGTTAATTGATTTGATTCCATGCCAACAAAATATCAAAGTAGATGAATTATTAGCTTACTCTGATTTTATCTAGTAGCAATGAAGAAAGCAATTTTTTTTTCAGAGACAACTTCCTATGCACTGAAACAACTGTCCCTAAACTAGCTGTCAGTGGGCAAAATTCAAAAGCAACAGAAAAGTGTCCCAAAGCTCAAATGAGCTCAAATTGGCTTGGAGAAAATGAAATCCATTTTTGCTGCAGCTTTGTTCTGCTCTTACTATTACTGGCCACTGTGATCTCAGAGGATAGTAAGGTGTAAAGTGATTTCCAAACCAATCTTTCCATGGAATATAGCACCTGAAATATAAATCTACATGCCATACTCTATAATCTATGAAAACCAGCATATTTCAAAAGCTTAGGGCATAATAGGACTATTTGGTGATCATCAGATTAGAGTTCATCTACAGGAGAGATTCATCTTCATCAGAAAAGTCCCTGGGGAATTCTCAAGAACTGTGGGAGACAACTTCAAAGAAACGAAGAGAAATCTCTTTGCTTACCAAATCCAATCAGGTAAGCCAGTCTGGCTCATTTTGCACCGTGACAGGAGGGCGTCCAGAGATGAGACTGTCGGATAAACTCAGGCAGGGTTTCTGAAAACCTTTACTAGAATTTGGAGCCACGTAAATGAGCCTGTGTACACAGCGTCTCTGGGAGACATCAAGATCGTTGACAGGAACCAAAGTACTTGGGCCATTGGCTGCTGCCTCCCGAGTGCTTGTCAGCAGGAGCTAGGTCAAAAGCCGAGCAGGAGCACGAATGTAGCTACTCTAACAGGAGACTGAGGCAGCATGTTAGCTGCTGTACCAACTGTCTGTCTTGCCCCGTATCTAAAGCTTTCTTAACCCGTCTAAGCCCATCTTTCAGATCATTTAAATCAGTGCTATTGTTGTAATTTTATCATATGAATGTTTCTACTTTAAATAAAGATATGAAATCAAGAAATAGACATCAATTCTTGCTTTAACGCAAGTGTATTTCCTTGTCACCATTGAGGTGTGTTCTAAAAGGCAACAACAAAAACGTATGCAGTGCCAACCATCTATAGCCATGAATTGTGTTGGACATAAATAGCACCCATTAGATCATCGAAGAGGTGAGTATAAATACCATGCAGGAAAAAATGCTGAGAAGTACTCAGAGACCAGGTTTCACATCCTGGATCCATCAATTACCAGCTAATTTTTCATCAAGCTCCATTTCCATCTCCATGAAAGTTACCACATTACAAGTTACAAAAGAGTGTGTTAGGAGTTAAAGAAAGCAGGGCCTGCATGACAGCTCAGTGACTAAATCCTCACCTTGAAAATGTCAGGATCCCATATGGCTTTTGGTTCCTAGCCTGGTTACTTCTCCTCCAGCTCCCTGCTTGTGGCCTGGGAAAGCAGCAGAGGATGGCCCAAAGTCTTGGAATCGTGCATCCATCTGAGAGACCTGGAAGAAGCTCCTGGCTTCTGGTTTCAGATTGGCTCAGCTCTGGCCATTGTGGCCACCTGGGGAGTAAACCAAGGAATGGAAGATCTTTTTCTCCGTGTCTCCTTCTCTCTGTAAATTTTCCTTTCCAATAGAAATATTTAAAAAGAACGGACTCTAAGGAAACAATTTAACACATTTTGTAGAATTGAGCAAGAACACATATTTAATAGAACCATTTATTGCTTTTTCCAATTAATTATTTCATAATATGTATTTCCTGAATACTGTGAATTTTAAAATGTATAGAAAGATACTGTTGAAAACAATGAATAGTTATTCAAAATCTGGGACGTATCTTTCTTTTCCATGAATTGAATGGCACGCATATGTTATCCCGGCACATTCAAATATTATTTATTATGGGGGCCAAACATGTGGCCCATTAGTTTTACTGCCTCTTTCAACACTGGCATTCCCAATCAGTTTTACTCCTGCCTGCTTCACTTGGAATTCAGCTCCCTGCTGAGAAAACATTAGAAGATCCACCAAAATGTAGGGCCCCTGATAGCCACATGTGTGACCCGGACGTAGCTGCTGGCTCTTGGCTTTGATCGGCCCAGTTCTGACCATTGCGAACTTTCAGGGAGTCAATCAGGGCGTTCGCTCTGTGTTGCTGTCTCTGTCTTTCTCGTTTTGTAACTGCCTCACATAAAATAAAAATCTTTTAAAACTTTCTTAGGCTTATTATTATCAGAGTGGTAAATTTCTGCCTCTTAGATGTATTGATTTTAAAGCATGGCGCTCAATTTGTGATTGATGGAATCAAGACTTTAACCCCAGAGGAGGGGAGGAAATTCAACCTTTTGAGGGAGAAGTCTTGAGGTCTGTCACCTCTGCCTGATTATTCATTCACATCTGTGCTAAATCAGTAACTCCTATAACTCCCTGCGCTAGTCAATCATCCTTTATTTTAATGAATAGTTTCTGGCAATGTGTTACATGACGAAACCTTGGGATAAAACAGTGAAAGAAATACAATCCCCAAGCTCAAATTGTTAATGGTTAAGGAAACAGAACCACGCACAGAGTCTCTGGAAGCAAACGGAATAGAAAGCTGGCCCACACGTAAAAAACATTCCCAGCAGGTTTCCAGGCTAAATCCTCCGTGCCACGCTACAGAGCACAGTGCTATAAATACCAGAGACTTGGAAAATAGATAGGCTCAAATTGACATAAAATCCAGCAAGACATACAATTAAAAACCTACCAAAACTCACGATACAAACAGTAATTTTATATTTAGCTCTATACACACATTTTTTTTGTAGTCTGCTAATATTCATAAGATATGAATCACAAATCAGGATCTTTAATACACAGTTTCATAATAAATATGGTAACATTTCTAATGAAGTGTTAGCCAATGGAGTAACATCAGATAAGCAGGAGATAGTAACATCCAATTGCAAGATAAGGAATGCTTCAAGTGCGATAGTAGCATTTCAGTGGAGATTTACTGTATGATACAATATACTTTATTATGATCAAAGATGAGAGACTTATGAAAATGAAATATAAGTTTCAACGTTTGGGGAAAAAGAAACCATGTTGGCAAGAAAAGTCATGATACTCAGTTCTGAATTTGTACATGCCTGTACCAATTATCTTCTTGATATCATTTGGAATATTCTTTACCCTAATCAAAGAGATATGGAGTCTTGGCAGAAAATATTCAATTGCTCGAAATAAAATGTGAACCATACTGAATAGTTTGGGTGATAGTTACTATATTTCCATCCAGAGCTAGAGTGAAGAACAGTACGTTACTTTGTCCTTTAAAAATGTGGAGATATAATCGTTTTAGCACTAAGAAGAATAGAGTGATGTTATAAGATCCAAAAAGAACATTGGACAACATGAACTAAAACTAAAATCGTACGCTTACTGTAGAAAACTTCAAACATATCTGCAATATTCAAAATGTAATTCACATTCAAGCATCATTCCATCTTAAACAGATCTTAATTATTTATCCTCCATTTCATGTTGGAGCGATTTTGATTTGATTGATTCCATTTTTTTATGTTTTAGAAGTATTGCAAACTAGTTTGGATAAAAAAATAAACAGCACAATAAGAAAAAAGTATTATAAATAATTCATTCAAATTTTAAAAATAAGCTTCACTGAACTAAAAAAAAAAAAGTAGAAAAAAATAACGAAGCACAGCACACAACTTGCTCACCCCTTCGTTATTTCAAACCCGTCGTTTTCAAATTTCTATACTTCCAGAAATACAACAGAAGCTCACAGGCACTGGTTAAGTAACTCATTTTTCCAAATGCACCTTAGTCTTTGGAAAGATGTATCGGTAGAAATGAGAGCATCCTAACAAACCTAAAATTTTAAAAAGCATAATGTTCTTATGCAAGCAGCTTCCACGATTCCAGTTTAGGGAGACTTACTTGATGTGATGGAGGGGATTTTTTTGAATACCACCTTTCCTATGACCATAGAGATGAAGAAAGATCACTGGATACAGATATTCTTGTGTAAATAGTCTCCACCAGAAACCACATAAATATAAAGCTAATGACTTATCATTTAGTCGTGGGGACTTTTGATTGTTTCAGCTGAGAGTCTCGCTGTACAGACAAATCAATTTGACTTAAAGAGCAGAAACTGCTATGCCCAGAAGCACCAGCTAGAGCTTCCCAGGATAGTAACCAGGAGTGAAGGAGAATTCAGTAGAAGATTCAAGAATAAAATAGGTTGAGTGAAAATCAACAAAACCGGTTCAACAAACCAACTTAAGGTCCATGTGGAAAATCAGTGTAACATTGCTAAAGCTGAGAAGCCCTCCAAGTCCAGCCTCCAGGACAAATCTTAATTTGGGGAAGACAAGCCTATGAAGGAGGGGGGAAGAGAAGGAAGAGATGACAGAAGGAGGGAGGCAATGGCAGGAAACACACACGGAGATAAAGATGGATTCAGTGCCTATGTGTGTAGGGTCCATCAATGACAGGATGGGATTCTGAACTCAGGGTTCATTACCAAAGGTTCTGAGAGACAAGTTCCACAGGGTGAAGCAAGGGTGCATTTGAACACTAGCTCCGTGTGACTGTGGGGAACAAGGGAGATGTGCCCCTGCTCTGCTTCCCTCCAGGAGTCAGAAGTGACTCTGACTGGTGAAGCACCACACTTGGGATTCTTCTGCAGTTCAAGGCAGAATAAGGAAGCACAAAATGCAAGATTAGATTTTCTATTTGAAAGTGATGAGGAGGCCTTGGTAGTCGGAGAAAAAAATAAATTGGTTGCTCTATTTATCTCTTGAGTGTGTGGAGCAGTTCACAAAATAAGCAAAAGTGCAATGAGTGGGAAGAGGCTTGTTATGTAAGTTTTAGATCCAGTTTAATCACTTTCCAGAAGCAACAAAGAATGCATTTAAATATCAAGTAGTTTATTTGGACCACAGGGACAAAATGACTCAATACTGTCTCCATGTTGCAAAGCTACTTCAAAAAACAAAAACAAACAAAAAAATCTTTTTCAGGAGGAATTAGATATTTTGCTAAAAAATAAACATGATACATGAATAATGATCTCCCAAGGTGCATTCATAAAATTAAAATGTTACATTGACAAAGTATATATGCACCTGTCTTGCAAACTGGCACTTGTTCCTAGTTCATGAATACAAGTATGACACTAAAAGCAAATGAATGAGAAATTTAAGAAACACAGTAGATGTACATATGTTTTAAGTAAAAATAGATTGAAATGTACTATGGAACAGAAATACTTGCATTATTTAGTTGATCTTTAAAGGGTTTTTGGAGGGATGTAGAGTAATCATTCTAGGGTCCTAGAAAAAGAAGACTAGATGTTTTTAGAGTTGTCTTTATAATATATTGGCTGAACGTTTTCCTAAATTCTTTGTTCCTACTTGATCTATTAAGTCATACTAATACTTCCTTGGGATAACACTCCCTTAATTTATATACACCCAATATGAAAAAGCTCATTTTAAATACTGGTTCTTATTTAATAAATATTATTAGTCAAGCACTGTAAAATTTTAACGCACTAGTTATCATAAATATTTAAGGCATTTTAGAAAGACATTTTGCACCTGTGCACATGTGGAATCTCAGTACGTGCAAGGCAAGGATTTAGCCAGTGGCTATCAGGCTAGGCTAAAGATTTTCTCAATTATTTGCCATTTATCAGTTTTCAAAGTACAAGTACTCTAAATAAAAAATTTAATAATTAGACAATTTGCTTAAACTGTATATGAAAATTCAAGATTTCTAAGTAGAGTGACTTTTTGATACTAACCTTTGTGAGAGTAATCAAATTACATATTTCATTTCAGCTTAACTTTGCAAGTGAATTCGTTAAAAAGGAAACAATACATTTATATATTATAATAATCCTGTTTTTAAATCAAAATGTACTTTCTACACACAGAGTTAAATCAGTTAAATAAGGGTTATGTATATGCATGTTATTCACTTCAAGTCGGTGCATCTAACAATATCGCTGGTTCAGGAAACAGTCTTATAGCAATGACAATCGCTGCTACTTCAAAGACGGTTTGTATGGCTTTGACCTATCTTGATGGACTGAAGGGATGATGGTGAAAACTGTAATCTTAATAAATCTCCCACAGCTAGAGGGTTAAAACTCACACTGTTTCAAATTAGTGAGGACAGCAATATTTATTTGCTGCTGGATTCCAGTCAGCATGACATTTCAGCAGGAAACACTTTATAAGACTTAAACTTATGAGTTGCAAAGCTGAAAACCCATGTGAAAATAAAGAACAGAAATTAAAGTCTTGATTTGCTCTAAATCAAATAGGAGGCAAATCAAACTTTGTCATTTCTTTCTCTTTGTCTTTTCTCATTATCATTGTCTTCTATTACATATATAGTGATGAATCTGGGCATTGATTCAGAACTTCGTAAGGTTCAAAGCTCTGTGAAACGTGATCGAAGTGGAAGGTCTAATACAGTGGTAATACATGATACTCTTCAACAGAAGAGGTAACAGATAATATATTTAGTTATTAAAATATGTATTATGTGCTCATTGGTATGCTAGCTGTGATAAGAAATTACATCAGATGAAGTTGTCAGTGTGTGTGGCCTCTGTTAAGAGTTTATTTTGATACTAAGCTTGGGGTGAGATGTAATATTAGTCACAGCCAATATACTTTGAGAAGGAAGAACATGGTTAGCAAGGTTGGATTGACTCCAGGGTGAACGTCTCTGAGTTGTCTCTGCCACAATCACTTCACCTTCATTCCCTCATTAAAAACAAACAAAAAAATCCCACCAAAAAAAATACAAAAAAACAAAACAGCCTTTGGTTTTCCACCAATCTCAATGACTTGTATTTCGTCTTTTTTTTTTTTCCAGCATCACTTTCTTTCTCAGTGATGAAACATCTCAAAGGTGATCTTCAAATGTTTTCAAACTACAATTAGACCATTTGTGACTGTATTCAATTCCATGGATTTTAGCACAATCCCATGAGCATGACTTTGAAATATATAAATTCTTTCCTATCTTTCTGTTAATTCTATCTTCAAATATATTTTGCATCTCAAACTTCACTTGTCAACTTTAAACTCAGATTTTCTACTCACATTCACTCTTCTGCTACATAAATAGCAACACCATCCCCATTTTACTCAGAAAACAAACTGTAGAGCCATCTTTCATTTCCTCAGGTCTCACGCCCAACAGTTTATCCACAAGCAAATATTGTTGGCCTTACTGTGGAAACAAATTGCAAGGTTCACCATCTTTACCATGAGGCTACAACCCAATTCTCACTGAACTACCATATGAGCCTTCTTCCCAGTTGCTCTGCTTCTATTCTTAGCACCTATAGACCATGGTTGCCAAAGCAACCAGACAAATCTTATCAAAAATGAATCAAATTAAACTATTATCTTGTTAAAATACCTCAACCATTTGTTCCTTAAATTTATAGGAAAACACAGAGTCCTTATATGGTCTGACTGCTGGCCGTTTCTATAATGTCATTTTTGCCAACTTTGCCATGTATCAGATTGGTATCTTTGGTTATCATGAAGATGCCAAACACGTCCCCAACACAGAGCATGTGTACTTCAAGTCTCTTTGCCTAAAATCTTCTCTACTCATGCAGTTTCATTTATTTTGTCTTTGACCCACTGCTTGTCTTCCTTTCTTGAGTGCAAGCTGTTGGAGCAGGAATGCTCACTCTTCTCTGATCTTCTAGCTGTGTGATTTAGACTGATGTGTAACTGAATGCTGATTCAGCCAAACAAGTGGAAGAGCAGTAAATAAAGGAAAGTTGTGGTGAAAGGAAGGAAGAGAGAGGATACTAGGGAGTGGATGAGCAGAAATTCAGCCTTCAAATTTGCAAATGACAATGGGGCATGTTGCAGTGACAGAAAAGCACAAATCAGGGTCCGTGAACAACAAAGACAGATTACTTAGTCACATCAGAAATTGGAGACTACAACATCTTTCACTAAAACTGAAGCCAGTTAGAATAACTTATTCTACTTCAAGGAAAGACAGTTCTACTGGGAGGGTGCTTATTGAGAAGAAAGAACAAATCAGTATCTTTGAGAGCTATTTTTTTTCCCCCTTAGCACTCTATGAAAGCAGGTAACAGCCAAACAAGGAAATTGTATCTCAAAGTCACAGCCATAATTAAAACCATATTAACTGTTATGCCAATGACTACAATCAATGATAGAATAACTCAATAAATTATTTTTAACACATGAAGTATTAAAGCATGATAAAATCAAATCCATTTTCTCTCTCTCCTTATCTTTCTGTATCTCTGCCTTTCAAATAAAAACCTTTAAATCTTAAAAAAGAATCAGATCCCTGATCTGATGGAGCTTACATTTTTGTGGGGAGCAGTAAAGGTAAGTTCAAATAGGTTAAATAATTTTAGCTAATAGTAATTACTACAAAGATGTCTTAGACTGGAGTGCTTTGAATGTCTCTTTAATCTGTCACTCAGGAAAGAAAAGAGGATCAATGCAAAGTCTCCGAGAAAAGCATCATGGTACTATGGCTGGAGATAAAAGCATCTGTGACCAAAGTACAACAAACATGGAACTAAACACAGAGTGTTGGAGTCAATACTACGGACTCGGCCTTCATCACGTAGCTGTCCTGAAGCCATGATCAAGAGGTTGAGTCTTGTATTAATTGAAGTGATAAACTTTTGAAATATGTTAAACACTACTTAATAGAGGAGAAATTAACCTAAACCTAGCAAATCTGCTTAAGGGACCTCTGCAACATCACGTTTTTAACTACATGCCTGGAAAAATAAGAGGGAAGGTATATACTAGTGAAAGATTACAGAGTTCATCAGTGTTAGAGCCAGAATTCAAGTAGCAGTTTCCACAACTTAAATGGCAATAGTTTTTGCATTACAACTCTTTGAAAAGAAGAAAAAAAATCGTTCTCCAAAGCTGAACTCTAAGGATAAAAGAATGCTTTGGAGTGGATAAATACAATCAAATTTAGGAGGATATTAGCTTTACAGCAAGAATTATTAGATCTGCTTCAGTGGGAGTGTCTTCTTTACCACACCAGCATCCATTCCTCCTCATTTCTCCATTGTTGTATATGGTAGATACTAGACTAAATTTGGCACCTGCAGGGAAAGACATAAAGCATATAGGCCTGAGTGCTTAAGAACAAAATTAAATTATCCATGAAACTAAAAATTCCTTTTGGTTCTATGTATCATTTTAATCATTAAAGTCAAATGGGCCAGAACAGAGCTCTTGATTATCTCTGAGTTAAAAAAATAAAAAGTTTATCCGAAATCTCTCCTCTTCACACAATCCAACCGCATGATCTTACAACTCTGGCGATATGGATCCAGATTGTCTTGTTGCCCTTATTTCCAAAATTACTGTATTCAACCATGTGAAAAATTATGTTGAACCCACCATGTAAAACATAGCTTGACTCTTCATAATCACTCTAGGGTCACCTACCTAAGTCACTGTCACCATTTATATACGTGAAACAGCTTCAATAAGCCACAGTTTTCCTCCATGATACTTTGCAATCTGTTCTGGAAATTATCTGCAGGAAAATCCTTCCTGAAAGCAGAATCCGCTAGGGCACAGGATCTTGTCACGTTCCACGAATGCTCCCGTTCTGTGGACCAAAGTGCAATCCAAGCCAATTAGAAAGTGCAAACAGAACGCATAAAATGAGTCATGCATAGCTATGCAGCAAGAATTTTGGCTGAATTTATCATTTATTACAACCTTGGAACGTGATGGGGTTTCTTTATTTTGGGTTTCTCCATATGACTCTAACACCACTCTGACTTCCACTTTACTGCAATCTGTTTTTTTTTCCTTGATGTAAGGGTGTCTTCATATAGATATTCCTTGGATTTTCCCCAAAACATTACAGTTGTGTACATGTTAGGTTCTGCTTGCTGACACAGAACCTAAGAGACAAATCAAGTCCACCACTTGATTCTGTAAACAAAGTTACCTTGAACAACTACTAATTTGTATGTGTGTGTGTGTGTACATAGACAGAAAGAGATTTAGAATCCATATATATGGGGACCCTACATATATCCTATACACACATATATACACATACAGGGATATACACACATGTATGTACATATATATATATATCTGTACAACATACAGAGTGAAATCGTGTATTTGCTGCTTCATTCTCCATATGAGAGGTTAAATGCAGGAACCTGGAATTCCATCCAGGTCTTCTCTAAGGGAACGGGGGCCATAAGGACCTCAACAATTCTCCTCTGTTTCCTCAGGCACATTAACAGGAGTTAGACGGGCTGAAGAGCAATGGAGACCCAAATCATTGCTGACCGTGGTCCGAACCACTTTCTGAAGATGATGAACCCATCTTTTCGTATCTTGATTAATTTTTGCAATAGTTGAGTAGTCATGATAAGAAATGTCTAGTCCACAAAAATATAATGCATTTATGATTTGTTTCTTTATCAAAACATTTGTCAACTTCTGTGCTAGCTATTCTGCCTCTTTGAATTGTTAAATCCCTCACCTTTACATGGTTTTTCTAGAGGCAATAAAAACCAATCCACTGTCTCATGCCTCATTATCTAAACTTAAACATCTCTGTTGCATAAATAACATTCTAATATTTTATTTTTAACAGTCTAATGAATCATTCATTTCCTGGTTCTAGCTCTTCTAAGTGGAATGTTCTGTGATACAGTAAATGTGTCAGCCTTTGTAGCTCTTGAAAACTAGACATTTATGAGATTCTCAACCAATGTTTCTTTGCTGAATAAATGGGAAAGTAGAAGAAAACAGGCAATTGTCAGATAATAAATAAGTTGGTTTAATATCACTTTTAAAAACAGAAATCAGGGCCCAGCACGGTAGCCTAGCAGCTAAAGTCCTCGCCTTGAAGGTGCCGGGATCACATTTGGGTGCTGGTTCATGTCTCAGCAACTCCACTTCCCGTCCAGCTCCCTGCTTGTGGCCTGGGAAAGCAGTTGAGGATGGCCCAAAACCTTGGGACCCTGTACCCGTGCAGGAGACCTGGAGGAAATTCCTGGCTCTTGGCTTCAGATCGGCACAGCACTGGCTGTTGCTGTCACTTGGGGAATGAATCATCATATGGAAGATCTTCCTCTCTGTCCCTCCTTCTCTCTGTATATCTGACTTTGCAATAAAAATTAATAAATCTTTAAAAATCATAGAAATCAAATAAGCAAGCTGGAAGACAATTAAGTGAACAATCAACTAAACAAATTTTGTTAGAAAAAAAACTAAATAAATGGCAAATTCCCAATATCCATAAATGTAGCACTACAATGATGATACAATTTTTCTCAAATGCAGACTAGGATATTTGGTTATAGTTCATTTCAGCCAGTCCAAACATGCTCACGTAGTTAGAATGGAGTCCACTCCAGGGACTTCTCAAACTAATTGGATTTGAAATCCCCTTGATGTGGAGAATGAATCCGTAACTCAAGAGCTGCCCTAGGTGCCTTAGTTTCACAGATATCGACAACATGTCAAAGCGACAGAAAAAAGCACTTTGGCTTTCTCATCGGCCATGAGCTGTCATGCATTTAAGCCAGTTAGTAGTTATGTTGATAGGCAATGGGAAAAAATCCACTACTGCAAAGTAGTAGATCTTTGCTTTAGAAAGATAATCCCTGAAAAATGACTGCTCAAATCCTGATTCTATAGAACCGGCAGTGGAGATCAAATCAGATCCTTAACTGTACTCCTGGAACTTCCTGTTTCTATGACTCTAGTAGGAATACCAATATATTGTGTTTATATCTGAAAAAATAAAATGGGTTCTGCAGAATGATAACAAAAATGAGAATCGCAGGAACAAGAACATGAGGTACAGAAAGTCTCCATAGCTAGAGTACAGACAGCAAGTACAAGAAAGAAAATGAAAACTGAGAAAAATATACAGGCTCAGTGCAAAGTTCCTGCATGTAACCAGAACCATATTACACATCCAGTAAATACTAGCAATGAACAAGCACACACATGCTTTTAGATGGAGAACTTTAGGGCTTATCTGAATAATTACATTGCCATAATGATAAAAGGGAAAAAGTGAGTATGAACACAAGTATCTTTCAATTTAATCAATGGCCTTTGGTTATAGTATTACATTTTCTTGCAGATAAATAGATAGAGTTGCACATAGTAAAACATAAAATAAGTATTGGAAAAATCTCTAGCCTTCCAAATTAGTCAAGTAGTTATAACACACAGCGAATGTCATGTTCTAACTCATCAATCCCTCTTTCTATAATGGCATGTTTATATAATAGCTAGATTAACAAATTATTTAACCAGAATTAAACACTTGAATGGTACCCTATCCAATCAGTAATTGGTGTCACTAAATTAGTATGCTAGAATTTAAAATCCGTTTAAGGAAATAAAATGCATCTTCATAAAAAAAGAAGTATAATCCAGAGAGCACCTTGTAAATAGTTGGACTGTAGCCTGTGAACATTGGCACGGAAAGAACTAGAAGGGAAGCATACAAACTCAGAAGCTCCCAGGAGGAGGGCGAGGCCATTCAAAATGTCACATAGATATAGCCATGCCAAGAAAAGCAGGAGCAACATACAAATGACAATTCTGATTTATTCCATGAGTAGTTCAAAAACAAATGGATCTTTGGTTATGAAGATGGACGCCATCCGTTCATGTTCCCCAACTGGCTGGGGGCAGGACTGGCCTTAGGAACCTATCATACTGTGGTAGCTATTGTATTGCTCGTGTACGCTTGGATCACAGCATGCCGCAGATTCCTTTTACCTTCGCTTGCAAATGTCTTTAAAGCATCTATTTTAGAAACGCTAATGAGTTTTGCTATTTCCAGTGATGATTAGCTGACCATATGCTAGGCCTGTTGGTTTTGTTAGTTGAATTGCCTGCAGTGGAAGGGAAAATCAGCAGGATTCAAAGACATGATCTCAGCCAGGCAGAACACACTGCTACTGTGCGACCATGCTGAGGCTGTGCTTCTCCCTCAATTCACCTCTGGCATTTTACATAATCTCTTAAGAGGGGATGTTAATAAAGTCAGGTTTGCAATCATTAAGTGTTCAAATATTACAAAATCTACAATATCTTTCCTAATGGTCAGTGAAATTTACTAAACTCTGTCTCCATTCTATGCTTCAGTATTCTGAGTGTCTAAAGCAGAATTATGTGATTATATTCTGGGAGAGAATTATAGAATGCATGCAGTATAGGCTGTATCTGTTTTTCTCAGTGGATGGGGGTTCCTAAGAACAAGATTCTCATCTTGCTTGATGCCCAACACATAGTCAGAATGCCAAAGGCTGTCAATGAATATTTATTGAATTTAAAGTAAATACAATTAAGGAAAGGCAAGACCTTTGCATAGCAGGGCAAGATATATATAAATTAAATCAATTTTAAATAAAGTGAAGATAAACTTAGCGGCATGGATGCCAAGAAGACATAAAAGAAACGTCTAAGAGTTTTGAAATTGTAAATATCTCTTTTCACCGAGGAACTGAAATATCATTAAAATCAACTACCCAGTTTATAAACAAATTTTATATTGCTTCACATAGGCAGACTCAGAAGAGTGTATATTTTTTTCTAGTGGCCTCTGGAGTTCTGCGTACTGAAATCTGTGTATAGCATGCCTTTCCATTCTATGTGTTGGCTAATTCAAGCCAATTCAGTTCAGGTACAGAAACAAGTTTTGTCTAAGATTCCTCTGCCTCTTTCCATGCATTTCTTTTGTTGTTGTTGTTCTTATTGTTATATCCAATTCCTATTTATATTATAGAAGATATATTCATATATATACACTATATATGTAAGAATCTGATGTAGATGAAATGCAGTCTCTTGCCAGTTTTCATCTCAAAGTCTCACCTAGACACATGTGTTTTTCAAAAGTGCATGAATCTAATAATTGTGTACGTGATTCAAGGTAGCAAAATGATAGATTCCACTCCAATTCTACTTTCCTTACATTGTTGTTGAATGTATAGCTACCAGGAATAGTGTCTATCATTTTAAATTGAAAACTTTCCTTCATTCATCATAAAAAGTGTAATTAAAAGAAAAGTTATATAACGAAAAGCACTCTGTGACTTTTGGAGGGATGTATGCTTCTCAGAACTCTGATGGGTTTGGGCAGGTGTTACTACGACGCAGCAGTTACGTCACTGCTTGGGGCAGCTGCGTCCGCGTGCGTCAGTTTAACAGGTGTATTCCATGCTGAGTCAAGGGCCTGACAATGTGCACCTGAGACGCACAGGATAATGACCCGCACACGTGGCTCCTGCAAGCCAGATGCAAGACCTGGATTAAATTCCAGGCTCCTGATGGAAGATAATCCGTGTCTCTGTGTCTATGCCTTTCAGGTAATTGGAAATAAATGGATCCGTGATTTTTTAACAGAATTCTTATAGATGTTGTAGTTAGATATGTACTTTAAATTCTTAAGGATGAACACTCACTGTGCTTGATCAAATTTCACATAGTTTGTGTATATCAACAATGGAATTTATGTTCAGTTTTAAAAGTTTTATTGATGACTTGAAAGGCAGAGTGACAGGCAAAGCGGATGAAGAAGGGGAGAGTATCAAGAGGGATCGCCTATCCACTTACACCAAATGCCTGCAACAGCTTGAGTTGAACCTGGTTGAAACCGGAAGTCAGGAACCCTGTTGGGATCTCCCACAGGGGAAGCAGGAAGTAGGTGCTTGGGCTGCCCCCTGATGCTTCTGTAGGTGCATTAGCAAGAAGCTGGACCAGAAGCAGAACAGTGTGGACTCGAACTGTCATTCCAAAATAGCATGCAGTCATTGCAAACCGTAGCTTACTCACCCTGCAACCACTTTTTATTTTCATTTCTAAGTCAGATATACAGAGAGGAGGAGAGACAGAGAGGAAGATCTTCCATCTGATGTTTCACCACTCCCCAAAGTGACCACAACAGCTGAAGCTGAGCCAATCCGAAGCCAAGAGCCCGGAGCTTCTTCCAGGTCTCCCACGCAGGTGCAGGGTCCCACGGCTTTGGGCCGTCCTCGACTGTTTTCCCAGGCCACAAGAAGGGAGTTGGATGGGAAGCTGGACCACAGGGATTAGAACCGGCACCCATATGGGATCCCAGCATGTGCAAGGTAAGGACTTTAGCCACTAGGCTGCGACACTGGACCCCCTATGTTGAATTTTCAAAAATACAATCTGTGCAGTTACATATTGTAAAGTTGTAATTCAAGTGATATGCCACTATATTAATAAAGCATGAGAGTACATGACACATCTTCACCCAGGGTCACAACATCACACAAGTTCAAGGCAGTACATCACATAAAAGACACGACGTGGACCACAAATCTATCTGCTGAGTATGCCTAATCCCACTTCCTGGAGATAACAGCCTTTTAAAATCAACTTAAAATAGATATAATTTATGTGCAACAGAGGACATTGGAAGTTTAATGTTTGATATTTTCAAGATGCATAAAACCACAATTTCACTCAAAATATAGAACATTTTCCTCGCTCCAAGAACTCCTCATGCTTCTTTTTAAACAGATCCTCCCATAAATAACAGTCCTGGAAAGTGGGGATCTATTTTCTGTTATGGTGATTTTTATCATTTTCAGTTTGTCATTTTCAGTGGAGTCATGCAGCATGTGTGCCTTTTGATACAATATTGTTCAATCAGCATTCTTACATACATATTTTGAGATGTATTGCTAAGAACTTCATGCTTCTATATCATATTTATCAAGTCATTTCTATGTTTCTAATGATATTTATCAGTACACATAAACATTACTAATGTTTCAATATTAATTGCATGCCCCATAGTATTATCAGGTTAATTTTCTGGCATTTTTTTCTTAATTTTTTTTTGTAGATTCAAAAAGCAATTTAATATTGTCATTCATGTCCATTGTGAGTAAAGAGTTTCACTTCTTTCTAATTGCACATTTTAAAGTATTTTCTGTATTGTAATTGCTAGAATCTCTAGAACAAAATTAAGTAAAAGAGAATGCAGAGTTTGTATCTGTTTTGTCTTTAGTGTTTAGGAAAAGATTCTTCCATCTTTCACTATGAAGTGTATCATCTATTTATTTTTAAATATCTTACTCTGAGGAAGTTCTATTTTAATTTACTAAGATATTTAAAAAACATGTTTATCATTAGTAAATATTATAAACCTCCAGCATTTATATTTTGTAACATGATCTTGTAAAATGATTTAATTACAAACATCAGTCTAACTTGCCTTTCTGGGATAAATCTATTTGTATTGATAAATACATCATTTCCTTTAACGCTGCTAGCTTTATTTTGCTCAGATTTTATTTGGAGTTTTCAAGTTTATGTTTGTAAGAAACATGGTGTATAGTACACTTTTATTATGTTATTGCATTAGCATTTTGATCTAAAAAAATGAATTGAGAGGTGCTGCATTATTCTGAAAAATTATTTATAATATTAATACTATCTCAGAAAATGATCATGCATTTTTAACAGAACTTGAGCCTACAGTTATCTGACCTAAGGTTTTGAATTTTATATTAATTTATTTCATGTACTTTGAGGAAGCTGTTAAAAAAAAGTTCTCTTAAAAATATTCATCTCCGAATTCCCAGTATCTGAGAAAATATTACCTTCTACAACAGAGTATAATAATGATAGCAGTTATTAAGTACCTGACTGTAAGATAGGAAAATTATCCCACATTAGCTGAATAGAACCAGTATAATAACAAGGCATTTTCATTGTAGAAGAGAAAGGAAGAAAAATTAGTTTCAGGGTGATGTAATTCAAGAAACACAAGTCTCCGTTGCTGGCTTTGAACTAGATGAAAGGGGTGGGGCCAGCATGGTTTCGCAACAGGCCATGTTAGCATTGGCTCATGTTCCAGCTGTACCACTTCCATTGCAGCTCCGTGTGCATGACCTGGGAAAGTGGTAGAGGATGCCCAATTCCTTGGAACCCTGTACCGAGGTGGGAGAACCAGAAAGGCTCCTGGGTAATTACCCTCTTCTCTGTAAATCTGTCTTTCAAAGAAAAACAAATCTTTAAAAATAAATATATGAAGGAATTTAAGTCAAGAAATTCAGTTATTCTCTAGAAGGTGAGAGGTAAGGAAACAGTGTCTTCCTGGTATCTCCCAAAGAAAGATTAGCTTGGTAGCACCTTGATTTTAGCTTGTGAAATCCAGGTCACTTCTGTATCTTCAGCTTGTCTTAATAAGTTACTGAAGTGTCAGAAAATAATAAGCACTTTTAAATTCCATCTTAAAAACTAATGAAATGTTAACTGCTAAGATATATTTCTTTTTAAGTAGGAAACACGAAAACCTCACATATTTTAAGCAAAGAATTTTTTTCCATTCCACATTATTAAGTGTTAAGAACATAAGTGTGCAAATATTTGGATAAATTTCTTACATAAATCATTGATTTATCGCTCACCTATAAAATGTAATTATGCACTTTTGTAATTCATAGAACTTTTCTTCAAATATTCTTTATCTTCTTTGTCTAGAAGTCATTGAAAAAGAACCAAACTGATTTAATTTCAACAACTCATAATCCACTCCTTGTGCTATCTGCAAAAAGTATAAAACCACTCTAAACTGAAAGACGCTCTTTTAAAAAAAAGATTTATTTATTTATTTATTTTTATTAGAAAGGTGGATCTACAGAAATAAAGAAAGACAGAAAGATCTTTCACCCACTGGCTCACTTCCCAAGTGGCTGTAAAAGACAAATCTGAGCTGATCCAAAGCCAGGAGCCAGGAGCCTGGAGCCTCTTCTGCATCCCCCATGTTGGTGCAGGGTGAAGGCTTTGAACCATTTTCCTCTGCTTTCCTAGGCCACAAGCGGAGAAGCTGGAAGGGAAATGAGTAGCTAGGACACAAACTGGCACCAATATGGGATCCCAGTGCTTGAAGGGGAATGATTAGCCAAATGAGTCTACTAAATAATGAGGGTTGTCTAAAATAGAGGCAAAAAGTCATTGTTTTGTGATCTTACTTCATTGATTATTGATAATAATATAATCTTTTACGAGCTAACAGATGTTAATCCATTTTTTAAAAGGCATAGGGATTTAAAGTCATGGATTGAGTTGTCATTTCTTATAGAGAAAACACAAATGCCCTTTGCTTTGCATGGTTTTCCATTTCATTTTATTTGTACCTTTTCACATAAGTAGGCAGATTTGTTATTCTGTACTTGTTGATAAGCAGATGGGCAAACACACTCCTGCCATTAACAATTTGTGTGGTTAGGTTGCTGTAGATAGGTTCAACTTCAGACATTACAAGCCTGAGTCTACTGTGTTTCTACCTGACTCAAGTAGCTAAAACCAGAATGCGAGTTTTCTTGATTTGGACTGTTAATCCAGTGAATTGAACAGGTCTCCTCTAGACGTTGAGAATAACATGCTCACTCACTAGCTCTGCAAGACAGAAAAGCTACTGGCTAGATTGCATGCCAATCAGAACCACATTAAGTAAGACAAAAACGCATGAAAAACCAGAGGGGTGAAGAAAAAGAAATCAGCAAATCCAGACCACAAGGAGAAAGAGAGAGAGAGAGAGAGAGAGAGAGAGAGAGAGAGAGAGAGAGAGAGAGAGAGAAGAGAGAAGGGACACTCTCCAGGGAGTTTTGAACAACAGGCTCGACACTGGCGGTAAGTCAATGGTGCACACGAATGGTACAAATGGTCTGGTCCATCCCTGCTATGATGTTAAAAATATATGTTTGGTGGATGAGAGGGTGCGTGGTATAATGGGCACGTTTGAAGTATGTTGACATGGTTCCCTGTGTAAATACGGGTCTGCTGTTGAACTGGAGAAGGGGCTGTGAAGAAGCCAGTGGCATAATTTTAAAGGCTAATTTGTGTATTTGTGCTCTGTTTTGTTTTTCTCCAAACAAGGTGAGGGTAGGCAAAAAAAAAAAAAAATACTGATCAAAGTCTTCGGGCAGTCTATAATTTAAATATGACTGAATTGAAAGTTTCAATTTTCTACCACAAAGAAGCTTGACTAGTAGTAGATGTAGCATTCAGGAGTGTTTCTTCCTGAAATTTAAGCTAGTCTCACATCTGAAACAGACAAAGACATCATTTTGAGCATTTTTCCCATTCTTAATGGGTTAAAAATAAAAATGGTATCACTGCAGAAGGTAGTAAAAGACATACCTTTTTAAAGAAAAATCTCATTATTGAGATGACTTTTAATATTGTATTTGGGAAAGAAAAAGATAACCAAAATATATTGACTACAACATTATCAGACATTTGAATGAAGGCATAAGATATATGCTCCTTCATTCAAATAACACAGTAAATGTGGCAATGAAGATTTTGAAAAATGGCTAAACTTCACTGAGCCATTAGGCAAAGCCCATATGCTTCTGCCTTTAATATCCATGCTCCTATTAACCTATAAGCAATTTTAATTTCTTTTTTGTTTCTCCTAAACTCCCTAAGCAATAATTGAAATAAATGTAAATGAGACTATTTTGTCTTTTTATGAGAAAAATAAAATGTATTATATACTCTCAACAACTGTGGTTATTTAGAGCCATGAAGGCAAGTCAGAGATACTTTTAAAGCAATCTTCTTTTACTTTTATTTTGTAGAGATTTATTTTTATCTGAAAGGTAGATTTTACAAAGAGAGAATGAGAGGCAGAGGGAAGGATCTTCCACTCACTGGTTCACTTCCCAATGGCCAAAATAAACAGAGCTGAGCCAATCCGAAGTGAAGATCAAGGAGCATCTTCCTGGGTCTCACACAAGACTGCAGGGCTCCAAAAATCTTGGCCATCCTCTGCTGCCTTTGACCTACGTACGCCTGGATTAGAAGTGGAGCTGCAGGGGCAGCAACTGGCACCCACATGGAATGCCAACGCTGCAGGTGGAAGGTTACCATATTACACCACTGTGCCAGCCCCAGGAGAATGAAGTCCATGGAATTGTATATTATGGGGAAAATGGTGCTTAGATCTTAAATTTTTTCACCAAAATAAACCTATTTTTATTTCATTTTTCTGTGATCTTCTTAAGTACTGTCTTATGGATCTCATCACTTAAAATACAATCAGTTCTTCTTTAAGATCAGGAAGTTTTATAGGAACAACTTAGATCATAAACCAAAAGTTTCTTCCCCAATTATTCTTAACACTTTTCTTTTTTTCCCCATTTCAACATGAATATAAAAACTATTGTTAGCTTTGATTTTTTTTTTTCCTTCACACTTTCAATAGATAAGTAGCCAGGTGGCCACAAAAATCAATGGTGCTTAACAGTTACAATTGTCAAAACTGGATTCAGACTGAAGAAAAAGAAAATGAGATCCTTATCTAATGCCGTCTTCAGTAGTGAAGGCCTGGTGGGACCAGCAGATGAAAGGTTCAGCAGCGAAGATTCAAGCAACACATTCAAGAGCGGAAAACATAATGCAGCATCTCACGACAGCCGTAAGGAAAGGTTTTCTGAACAACCTCCTCAAACACTAAGGCATAAGGAATTCAATTACAGTTCCAAGTAAGAAGGTTGCTGTTAAGTCATGGTGCTATCCAGAGAGCACCAGGACTGGAGGCTAGGAACAGATGACAAGACATCAATATAGTGTTTACTGTGACTCCTTGTTGATGAATTTAAAAAGAAAACGAAAGAAAACCCAAGATCCTGATACTTTGAAGAGCACATGGTCTTTACCATATGGTATATACAGTATCCTCATGGTCGATTGAGATTCTATATTTGCAACAGCAACCTCCACCGGCTAAGGAAGTCATAGAAATAAGATTCTAAAACATGTTAGCAAACACATATGGTGTTTTTTATTTGTTAAACTAGTCAAGTATGAAATGCTTTTCTCCGTCTTATATATATACTCACAACATCGTTGGTTTAGCTGACTTTTTTTGTAAATACGTTTGTAAAATTCTTGATAAAAGAAAATCATTGCTTTCACCTTATCATAAATGTCTCCTGACACCAACCTTTCTTTCTATCCTTTAATTCTATTTGTCTTCAATACAGAAGGCAAAATAAGCTTTCGGGTCATAAATAATATTAGACTTGTGCCCCCAATCCTCACATTACTCCCCAATTCACTGAGTATGAGAGCTAAATTTGTAGAGTGCATTTAGACTAGCAATTAAGACATACTTAAGTCTCCCACACCTTCTGGGCTACCTGGATTCCAAGCTCAGTTACACTTCCTGATTCCAGTTTCTAAATGATGCAGTTCCTAGGAAACAGTGGAGATGGCTGGAGCAATTAGACTGATCTGGGTTGCTGGTATTGAAGGTGAGAAAGAACAGATGAAATCCCTCTTGGTTTAGACCCTTTCCTCTGCTTGTTGCATATCATTTTTTAAAGATAAAAATCTTTTCAAGTCCCAAATGCCCTGGAAATTTTCTTCTTATCTTCTATATCTCAACCTTGACTCTGTAAACCTTAATATCCAGAAGGTTCTTGTTTGAATACATGATGTCAGGCTTAACCAGAACAGGACCTTAGGCATTTTGTCAGAGTTCAATTACCTCTCAAATCAATGACACATCCCCTGTAGCAGAGCCAGCCAACCACCCTAACAGTTCATGGTTCACTTTCTCAAGAACCACTGGGAAATGTTACGTTTTTGGAGTAGCTCTGTAAGGAACTCCTTTCTGTTAGTTGATCTTTGCTCAACTCTCATGGTCACATAAGTAGTAACACAAGTAGCGTCAAATTCACATTAATATTTTCTTTACTTTTCCACCTTTATTAATTGATGAATACAGATTGTATCTCTATAATCTAAATAAACATCCATATACATTGTAAATAAAATATTGGATAGTTGGTCACTTTTCCAGATGCCTTAGAGATTTCCAAGAGACAGAAAAGACATTGTGGGCCTGAAAGTCATTGGCACCAATGTCCAATCGGTGATTGTTTCAATTAGTTAACACTTAGAGAGCATGCACTGTGATCCATGCGAGGAAATGCCCATAAAAATATTCATTTTATTGAAGATTTTGTTTATTTGAAAAGAATACAGAGTGCCAAAAATTTATTTACTTATAAATAAAATAAAGAGACAGAAAGCGAGTCAGAGAAACTCAGAGAGAGAGAAAGAGAGAGAGGTCTTCTGTCCACTGGTTCACTGCCCAAATGGCAGTAACTACCCACCTGGGTGCAGGACTTCAAGAACTCGGGTCATCCTCTGCTGTTCTCCCAGGTATATTAGCAAGGAATTAGATCAGAACAGGAGCAGCCTGGACTTGAACCTGTGCCCAGACAGCATGCCAGTGCCACAACACTGACCCTATGAAAAACATTCTTAGGCAATGCACATTTCGGGTGAGTGTACATGGAATGTAAGTAGCTTAACTAGCAGATGAAAAGAAGTCTTTCAGATAATGCTACATATTTAAACGAAAAATAAGTCAATATAAAAGGGCATGCTTAACAAGTGAATACAAGAAATTAAATCTATAGAAATTACAACATGCATTGCATTTAATATGTATATATATGCGCATGCACTGACATATACATTGCACTTTACAGATATTTATTGTCTTCAGGTATAACTGCGCATATACAAATGTGTCCATACATATGAAACTGCTGAATACACCTTGAAAATAGGCTGCCGGACTCTGCCATTGTGCATAACTACCACATCAGGATGCACTCAAATAGCAGAATGATGGACTTACGGCTGGTTGTGAAGAACTATACTACTATAATAATTTAGAGGGAATAAATGGGGGGAGTGGAAAAGGGAACTGGAAAGGGGAAATCCCATAACCTATGCAACTGTATCATAAAATAATAATAAATACATGAAACAAAGAAAATACAAAAATATTTGAAAAAGGGAAAAAGTTTACTTTCATCTTTTTAATTTATATGTACTGAAAATAATTCTGACAGCAATGATTCATACCTAAGAGTCTTGAAAATATTTTTGCTTATATTTGCTTATAAAGAAAAAAATTTCCAGTAGGAATAGAGGCTTTCTATTTTCACAATGGATAAAACTGATATTCTGGCTCAAAATTATGTGCTATGATTTATTTGCAATGTCTTCTTAAGTGTAAGAACTTCTTGCATTCACTATCTTCTTTGCTTTCTTGTTTCCGTGAATTTATTGTCAATTCCGTTTTCCTTTTTTCACATATTGTACTATTTGAAATTACCATAATTCTATATGTTAGTACTCCAAATGATTTAAGAGTTGAAATTTAATTTTTATCCTTCAATAAATTATACAAGGAAAAAGGTGCCATGTGCATGTGCATAGTAAATTATGAATTCACATGTCCTTGAAAAATGTTGAGTTTTTTAACAAAACAAATGTGAGCATTCACACCCAACATAGAGGGCAACGCACAACCCTGAGGGCTGTGAAAGGACCTTTATGTGCCACACAGGATTTATGAAGAGAAGTCCTTTCAAACGCCTATGAACGATACCATCTGTAATTGGGAGTAGAGCAAGTATTCAGTACCATGTCACAGAGAGAAGGGCAGTATGATCTCCAGCTTGAAGCTCTTACTGTGCTCTGTACGCTTAGACTGCCTCTATTAAAACTTTCTAAAAAGTTTGTAATGGAACACACACTATGCAAAAATTATATTAGTGCCATATGGAAATCACCATTGTTATTACATATGTTCATATATTAAATACTTTAGTATTGTACTTGGTATATCATAACTGTTCATTAAAAATTAGCTATGAGGGGCTTTCAAAACATCGGTAGAAAATATAATAAAAGAAGATATTTTTTGTGAAATTTGTGAGGCCCCAATTCATAATCTACTTGAGTAAAGTGTTACACGTCAAATAAAAGTTTTATTATTTATCCGAGAAATTTCTCTCCTTTTCTATATAAGTAGACAAATACATTTTCTTCGGGGCAGGCATTGCAGCATAGTACATCAGAGGCCTCCTGCAATATTGGCATTCCATATGGGCAGGAGTTCTAGCTCAGATAGCCCATTTGTGATTCAGTTATGTGTTAATGGCTCTTGGAAAGGACTAGAAGAAAACCCAAGTGCTTGGGCCCCTGGAGCCACGTGAGACACCCAGAAGAAATTTCTGCATCCTGCTTGCTGCATTCAGTCTGCCCAGCCTTAGCTACTGCAACCATCTGGGGAGTGACTCAACAGTTGGAGATCTCTCTCTCTCTCTCTCTCTCTGTTTCTCTGTAACTCTGCCTTTCAAATAGTTCCTAAAAGTCTCCTTAGATTTCAAGTGACATATAGTACTCTCTTTTATCTTAACATTTCATTAATAACCAAAGTAACAGCACTCTGTTGTTATTAAGCATTCAATATGTACTGGGAGGCATAAATTACTGGACCTTTATGACCTAAAATTTTATACTGCTGTTATAGCATATAGCAGAGTAAATGATTACTGATTGTAAAAGATGTGTCAATGTGTGCTAGAAGAGCAGTGTAAAATTTTAGGTCAATAAAGTATAATACTCAAATGGTTACTCTTATCTTTCTACATTAGGCTGCCCCAGGAAACTTGAGTGGCCATGACTATACATGGAATGCTGTCTGGAGCTCATCACTGTGCCAAAAAGCAGCTGCAGGGGCCCGGCGTATTAGCTTAGTAGCTAAAGTCCTCGCCTTGAATGTGCTGGGATCCCATATGGGTGCAAGTTCTAATCCTGGCAGCCCTGCTTCCATCCAGCTCCCTGCTTATGGCCTGGGAAAGCAGTCTAGGATGGCCCAAAGCCTTAGGACCCTGCACCCGTGTGGAAAACCCAGAAGAGGTTCTGGGCTCCTGGCTTCGGATTGGTTCAGCTCCAGCCATCACGGCTGCTCAGGGAGTGAACCATTGCACAGAAGACCTTCCTCTCTGTCTCTCTTCCTCTTTGTGTATCTGCCTTTCAAATAAAAATAAATAAATCTTTAAAAAAAAATCAACTGAAACTCAAGCAATGTAATTGCACTACATAAGCCTTACCTTTGTCCCAGATGAAATGAAAATAATGCCTGTCATATATAAGCCATCTAACATTTGAGGAAAACCGTTAGCATCGGTAGTTATTAAGTTGCTATTTTTCCCTATAAGATTTTTAAATAATGTGTGGTCCTTAACCAACTGCTAAATTGTGATTTTCCTTCTTATAATCTTCTGTTGGCATGAATCTTAATTTATTCCATGCATTCCTTTTTAGATGAGTAGAATTCATTTTTTTCTCCAAATCCTAAAAAACAATAACAAAAATATGTGGTATGTATTTGACATGTACATTCATTCTTCCAGAGTTATAATTCAATATAGTGATAAGAGTTGTCATTGATGGAATTATAGTAGCTACCTTAAGTACACTGCACATAACTGAATAGTTTATTTGAAAGGTAGCACAACAGAGAGAAGGAAAGAGAGGGTGGGGGGAAGAGAGAAAGGGAAAGAAGGAAATAGTGACAGGGCTCTTCCATTTGCTGGTTCGTTTTAAAAAATGGTAGATCTGGTCAACACCAAAGCCAGAAGCCAAGAAATAACTCTCTCTCATCCTCTCTCTTTGTTTCTCCCTCTCTCTCCCTCCCCTCTCATTCTCTCTGTCTCTATTTCCTATCTCCGCCCCGTCCCCTCTCTCAATCTCTCTCTTTCTCTGGCACAAGGAGATGAATCAGGGACAAACACACATAACAATGAGACAGAACGATCTTTCATACCATGGTTCACTCCCTGAAAAAACTAAGGTGATCCATAGGCAGGATTTTTTAATTCAAACCATGAACTCAGACCTAGGAACTTCTTTGTTGGATTCTGGTGTTCTGAAGAGGTTTAACTACTACACCAAATGTCTGCCACTAGATAAATGTGTGTAGAGAGAAAAAAAAAAAAGATTGGCAGATTGAAAAGCAAAATAGTTCTGAGAAACTCCTACCTTCAATCTCGCATATCTATTTAAATATTTATCTCTGTAGAAACTGATGCCGAGAACTGATGTATTCTCAAAGAATTCATAAAGCAGTAGGGAAGAGAAATCTACTAAAAACAAGCCATTATTTGGTACAATTGCTTGGATTGCAAGGTATTGAGAAAGGCATTGTAAGGTAACACAAAGCTGACAGTCATTAACTGTGTCTGAAAATAAGGGTGCAACTATATGACACAGCCTTTCCAAGACAGACTCAGTCAGCCAGCACTGTCTGATTATTGCAATTGTTTGTGCTCAGTGACTAGGCCATCAGTATTCAAGGGGTAATCTATTGGATACATGGAGGATTATGTTCCTCGCATTCGTTATCTTTGACTACATAACAAGTTGCCACATACTTCGCAGCATAAACGTCATACATTCATCACGTCACATGTTCCATGGGTCAGGAGTTCGGTCAATAGGTGGATAAAGAACATGTGCTGTCATATCTGTTTAAAAATCAAGGTATGCACTCTCATCTGTAGCTCATAGGACCCTCCTACTGCCATTATTTTTGGCAGAATTTACTTCTCCATTGTGGTAAGAAAAAAGTTTCCACTTCTTTTCTGGGATGTTAATCTGAAACTGTCTACCTGAATTCCTAGCCATATATGGAAAGTGAACTAACTGAATTCATCACAATTGTGTAAGTAGCTAAATGATACATTAGCATTTATGAAATACATACTTGATGGGAGTCACTACATAAACTAAAAAATGTGGTTAAAATGACCAAAGTTGAGAAAGAGCAGGTCTTGATAAGATTGTCTGCATAATATGCCATTGAGAAAACGCCACCGAAACCAAAGTATCAAAATGTGCATTTAAGGAAAAGAAATTAGTCTGCTTTCAGGACATGTGCCCACCCAGTGAGAAAAATTCTACTTTCTCTGCCTTATTTCATCCTTGTGTTAAGCTTGCTAAAATAAAATAGATTCTGTAATAATTTGGGAAGAATCCATGGGGAAAGGGAATTTGAGGAGGGATGGGAAATCCCAGAGCTTGTGATACTAAAAACTGATGAACCAAAAATGCGCCCTTTGTTGTTGAACTATTAATAACTCTGTCATATACCTGAGTCTTATACTTCATGCATTATTTAATTTAATAATGGGCAAAATGAATGTTATAATGAGCACATATTCGTCTGGATTCATATGGGAGATACCTAACGAGCAGCTATTTATACACAACTCTTTCTCCCAAGCCCTGGTGTGAGTCCGTTTATAATGAGCTTTCCCCACACATCTCTCAGCAGTGAACTGCAGGTCCACATCAGAGATTACAGCGGCACAGCATTGAAAAGACCCAATCAACATCAAGATGCATGTTTGAAAGGACAGAAACCCTTGCCTCCCCTCACTGGAGTTGGATTTGCCACCTTCTCTTAAGAAACGCATTTAGAAAAAAGACAAGATTGAAAGGCATTTGAATTTTTGCTTCATTGGTAGCGCAACAGATTTCATAAATGAAGTTTACTTTGTTTAAAAGGAATAAACGGTATATCTTTCAGAATGCAATTTGAAAAATAAGCCTTTTTTGTATTGAAAGTGGGATGGGTGACAGATAATGAAGACACATTGGTATGTGAGCAGCATATATGGTATCCATTGTAACTATATTTGAGATGTTTTTTCAGTTATAATTATACAATTTTCATGAAGCCCAAAGCAAAACAAAAAATCTTAGAAATGGAAAAATAAAGCATAAAGGGTTTTGTTAGCATTTTGAAATTACTAGCTACATTACAGGCACTATTGTATTTCAGTTTTTTTCAGGTAAAGGCTAAACCATTTAGGTAGGCATTTTCTTATAATGGGTTATTCACCCAACCTGACCACTAGCTTAACAACTCCACAAAACCTAATTAAAAAGCCAGAAAGAACAGCAAGACTTTTAATAACTCTTTTTTTCCTCCTTCCAAGCCTTGTACCAGTGCAAGAACTGAGTACAGAGAGGAGAAAATATGAGTGAACTTCATAACCTTTGTGCAAATATGCAACTAAGCATTAATTGTATTTTGTTGTAAAAATATAGTGAAATCCATGCACACAAGAGGTTTGAAAAGCCCATGAAAATAGATACTGTGAGAAGCCTTGCATGCATGTCAAAACATTTAGCACCAAATTAAAATCGTCCACTTGTCCCAAAGGCATTTTGCAAAGACCTTTTGATGTACCTTGTAAACATACATAAGATGGTACGGTCTGATCAAGGAGCTGAGATAAAGTGCTTTCAGGTCACCACCTGTCCTGTATGATTATCTCCAACATTTCCTAACCAGAAACACAAAATTCAACATTTATAAAAAAATTGCATGTGACATCTATTTTCGGCTTCATTTTAATTGTGTATTACTAATTCTCCTTATAAACACTAGGGGCTGGCATGCAGGCACAGCAAGCCCATCCTCCACCTTGTGACACTGGCTTTCCGAATGAACACCAGTTCACGTCCCGGCTGTTCCAATTCTGATCCAGCCATTGGCATATATGACTGGTAAAGCAGCCAAGGATGTCCCATGCTCTTGGGACCCTGTGTCCAGGAGGAGCTCCGGGCTCCTGGCTTCAGATCAGCTCAGCCCTGGCTGTTGGGTCCATTTGGGGAGTGAACCAGCGAAAGGAAGAAGTTTTCTCTCTGTGTCTCCTTCTTTCTCTATAAAAATCTGCCTTTCAAATAAATAGTAAATACTTAAGAAATTTAAGCACAATTAAAATAAAATGATCAAATAATGCTGAAGTAATGTGAACCGAGATACAGATGCAAAATTATCACTGTCCGGTCTGAAACTTCAGGGAAATTGTATTGGATGCTAAATGCTGAATGAATCCATCCAATGCTCACATTCACATGTAGAATAATAATATTGTGTCCTCCTACAGCTCTAAAATGAAATGATGAGTAAATAAGCCGCTTATTGTAATGATTTGCATGCACCACCATTTTTCAAGTTTTTGTGTGGCTCCAGTTTTCTTTTGATTTTCTCACATGACACATACTGCTGTGTACTTAGGACCATCATAGATTTTCTCATTTTGTCTTCTTTAAAAGCCCTCAGAGGAGTCAAGAGATACACCTCTCACAGCAGAAGCTGAAAACGTTGATCTGTAGCTATCGGGAGGCACAGGCAAGACACCCAAGCAGGTGATCTGTGCGAGAATATGGAACCAGCAGCCAAAGACCCAAAGAGACTTTGAGACCGTACTGAATCAAGGACAGTATTTGAGCGATGGTGACACCAGCAAGATAAACAGGCAGTTTCTGTGGCATGAACTAAATGATCGGTAGCTACTCAGCAAACAGGAAAAATCATTGCAAATTTTATCTGGATGAATGGGATTTCTCAGGACATCAATAGGATTTAAAACTGGGTAAGTGTTGGTAATCTAGCATGGGTCAGTTACCCTGGATCTAATTCCCCAGCTTGTTTCTCATTGCCTGAGTTTGGATCTTCACTCTTGCAATGCGTTCTGTGAGCTACGTATGTAATTTCCTAAAAAGTCCCTTCTTGTTAAAATTAACAGGGACCTGGTTTTTATTTCTGCATGACAGAATCCTGAGTGGCATACAAATTGGCACAGGAAGTAGATTTCCGGCAAGAAAGATTCAGGAAAAGCAAGTAGTCTGGCATTGCTTATTTCGCTATAAAGATGTATTTAATATGCAGCAAAGGATTGCTAGATGGAACAATTGGCCTAGAGGAAACACAGTGGCTGTTGCTACTGAAAAGTAGGAACAACAACAACAAAAATTGTTGAAGACTGACTGTGGGTGTTGTTGTGCATAGCCTTGCACAGCTAAAAATTCAAATAAAATAAAAAAGGACACTATGCTACAACCACCTCAATCCATAACTGTATGGTAAAATCAAATCTGAAGCCTAGAGAACATCAAGGTTGATGATGGGAATGACTCATGTTTAGCAGTGCTATTCTAAAGCTAATGAAAAGCTGGATGGGAAACACAAGTCTCTATGTTGCTGCATTATAGAATAAGAGTCACAATCCCTCTTGATGTTTTCTGCAAACCTTAGGACATTGTATAATCCTGAAATGTGCAAAATTAATGACAGAATTCGTTAGATTTGAAACCTTCAAAAACCTATCGCCAACAAATCACTTTTGCCACCCAGGATGTTATGTCTTAATAGATGAAGATGTTTATGACTCCCTCACTTAAGGAATTACCTTGTAAAAAGAACAAACTATTTTTCATGACCTCTTCTCCTCATTGCCATTCCTTTGGTCTACAGTTCTTTAACTAGAATCAGCAGTTGTTTAATAAATAACCAAACAGTTACATTAAAGAAAAAATTACTGAGATTTTCTATATTTAATTTAAAAGTATGGGTGAAAACATAAAAATAATTTTAAGGGTATTTAGATGAGGAAAGATGACATAGTTTTAAAACAACGCTGCTTATGTCTATAATACTGGTCAACTTGCTCAAGACTTTTGATTTCATGTGTTGATTTTGGAAGTTAAAACCTGGATAGCTGGGCAAACATTTAACCTAGTTAAAATGTTGGTTAATACACCCCTTGTCCAATATCTAAGCGCTTGAATGTAAGAACCCCATTCTGGCTCCCCACTCCAACATCCAGCTGATACAGATTCTGAAAGGCAGCAATGTTAGCTCAAAGTGATTTTGTTTCTGGCGCTCTGGTGGAGGACCTGGGTAATTACCAAGTTCTCAACTTTGGCTCACTTCAATTCCAGGAGGCATCTGGATAGTGGATCACTGGGTGGTGGATGACAGAGCTTGCTCCTCTCCCTTATCTATCTTTCTTTCTTTCTTTCTATCTTTCTTTCTTTCTTTCTTTCTTTCTTTCTTTCTTTCTTTCTTTCTTTCTTTCTTTCTTTCTTTCTTTCTTTCTTTCTTTCTTTCTTTCTTTCTTTCTTTCTGACTCTATAGCCCTCTCAATTAAAAATTCAAAGTATATTTTGAAGATGTTGAAGACAATGGATTCTAAAGTGGATCAAAAAGCACTGAGATGATACAAAAAGCATTTGATATAATATGAAGGAAGGAACTGAGACGCTTTAGAAAATAGAAACAACAGAGTCAAATTCTCCTGCTTGGTTCTCCATTTAACCTTTAATTGTGACTTCAAAAAGAAATGAGAAAGGAACTTCTACGATAAAAAACTTTTGAATTGTATTGGATTGGAGGGTAAAAATGCTTCTAAACATTATTTTGGTAGCTGATAGCAGATAGAACAGTTCAGATTGTCTTCTTTGTCAAATGGAAATTTGAGAGTCAGGGAAACAGGACTTTTAAAAGAGGAAGGACACCACCCTGCTAACCTGGAGAGTGACACTGGGAGAACTGTTGACAGTACTTAATTGGCAATAGGGGCCATGGGTAAAACAGTGCAGAGGTATTACAGAGATAGTCATTTCATTGGTGTGCTACTTGATTTTTATAACCAACCATAGTAAGACCTTGTGCTGCATCATCCAGTTTCTACTTATTTTTTTTTTTTCATGGAGTTGAAAGTAACTCAACCTGGATAATGGTTGGGTGAATGAGCAGCATAAAACTAATTCAAATATTCAAATCCCTTATACATTCTTGATTTCTTCCTCTTTTTTCCCTAACAAATAGTATCTGTCATCTTAAAGAAAATCTTGAAATAAGAAAGCAGCCTGGTAACCTATAAGAAAGCATCTATAGTAAGTAAGTCAGTAAGATTCTTTCTAACCCGAGGAAACCTCTGCTGTAACTAGAACTTGTTCTAACCCTGGAAGCAACCTTCCTCTAAAAGGAAATGGGGGAACATTCAGAAAGTTAAATACATGCCTTGATTTTTAGTGTCTATTAATTTATAGGTTTTTAGATCCTATGATACAAAGGGTAATGATAAAGGGGATTTTTACTACGTATGCATGTCATATTAGTACCTGAAAGCCTCAGACAACACATGAATACTTTCCTAGGTCAGAAAATGACAATCTCCCACACACGAAAAGGCCATATGGGAACCTCCAGAACTCTTTCCATGTCAACGTAAAATAAGAATAGTTGCATTCCAAGTATGTCTACAAATAATTCCATCACAATTAACTGTATGAATTTTGTCATGATTCTGATCACACTCCTTCCTTCTAGTTCTGCAGCTCAGCTGCTGCAGAAGTTCATGGATTTGAGAAAACAGTAGAGAACTATCAATGAAATAATTAGGTGAAGTTTTCAAATGCAACCGGTACTGCAACTGAATAAAACCTTGGCAGTGGCCATGCACTATTGCTCTGGTGTTCTTTTCCCCACAGCTGCATTTCTGTCATTTGCCAGGACCACACACGTCAGGATTTCAGGATTGTCCTTTGCTCTGATATGTCACTTAGTTGACGGGGAACCTGATTATTTCAAAATCCATAAAAATTCATAGAGATCCACGGTCATTGAACATACTACGTGAACTGTTTTTGAAGCACAAGCAGAAACTGGTATTTTAAATGCACTCAAGAGGATAGAAGATAAAATCTTTGAAAATAGACGGGCTTGCATTCTCACCAGTTTCTAAGGGTCATGTGATCTGGGTGACATCAAGCTGTTACCTACAAAGTAAGGCCTCATGGCTTTCTTACCACATTTGGGTGAGGTTTCACACTCGCCAGTTGACAATGCTATCAACTCTGAGTGTAACCCAGGTCTCAAAATTGGTTGTAATTGGTTTTGTCCAAAGTGCAAGACACCTTTATTCCACACTCTTATAACCTTGCTTATTCTAGAGCAGAGAAAAGTGCTGAATCAAAGGCAAGCAAAGTCGGCTAGCTCATGGTGCATAACACACCTAGCTCATCTTAAACACACATTGCCTTTCCGTTTGAGTCTCAGTTTGGTTCTGGGTACAGGCTGCATCCATGATCGTGTAATGTAAGCTGTCTTCATTACTGTGTGCTCTTCTCCCAAGCTAGTCAAGGTCCAGCAGAAATACCTTCTCTGTATTATGAATAAATATCTCACTTTTATCTTAGTTTACTAAAGCCGGCAATCTTGTCCCGTTTGATCTTCTCAGAGACACGCAAAAGTGATGCAAGAACATACAACTCCTAAACACATGAAATTCCAACAATACTCTGCAGTGGCACCTATCTCCTCTCGGATGTGTCATTCACAATGAACCGCTGGTTGAAGAAAAAAAATTATCCAATAACTAAAGTTGGTCTCACATACTATGACCTTTATTGCTATTGTTTTTTTGGGCTTTATGTTTATAGAATCTGCTTAGTTTTAACTTTTGCTTTTAACTGTTTCCAAAATTTTAGGGTTTTGAAGTGTATAAATATTTCAAAACTTTATGAGGTAAATGTTTCTAATTGAGATAACTAGGGAAAGAGAATAAACAGGAATTAGCTCTGAAAACTACAATAGTGTGTTTTTCCAGAATTAAAGGTGGTGCTGGTGATGAAATGTAACATGGTGGTTTTGTGGTTCTCTCTCTCTCCTCTCTCTGTCTCTGTGTTTTAATAGATGTATACAACCCCTTCCCAAACTGTCATACATATTTGATACAAATGGGTTATCTATTTTTTTGTTTAAACACAAAACAGGTATGGAGAATAACTAATCACCTGTAAGTTATTGAGAATGTGGTTAAGTCTCTGGGACTCAGGATAAGGCTAATTAACTGGGGGGTCCACACTGTAATTCGCCTGAAGAGAAACAAATGAAAAAAATATATATACTACATATGTGCATCTGTATAGGTGTGTGCATGAATGTTGCTTTAATCTGCTTGGATTCAGCTTTCTGTCTGCTATTTTCAGTAAAATCCAGGTGTCACTGCCAATGTTATAATACTCACTTAATAAGCAGCAGTGGGTGGCAATCTTTCTTTTTTCCAACCTCCTGAATTCCTCTTATTCTTTGCCAGACACAGCTTTTGCCCCTGAACTTTACAGAGCAAGTCAGCTGTAAGACAATCCTGCCTGCCTCTTATTTTTTAGCTCCTAGTAATTTGCTCAACAAATAACAGAAAGTCCAGTTATGTGTTTCTTGCATGAAGTTTCCTTGACTTGGAAATGCAAGATTCATAGCATATATCTCGAGCCTTGAGTATGCTGTTATAGAATTTTTTCTTTGCCCACTGTAGTGATAGTGCATTTTTATATTTCACCTTTTCTTTCCATGATTGTGTTAAAAGCAAAGCATTCTGCATTAACGCTCTCATTCAAAAAGCATTGACAAATGTATGTCTGTCTCCCAAAATGAAACTTCGGAAAAAGAAACGTTAGGGGAAAAAAAGTGTAAATGTATGTTTCTGCGTAAATCTTGCAATGTAATTGGAACAACAGCACTAGAATGCGATGGAAATATCCAACTGATGGGCAAATGCACTGTCAAAGGCTGTTTGAAGAATAGGCACAGAATACAAGTAGAGTAGACCTGTGATTTCAATGGAAACCCTTAAATCTGTGGATACGAACTCTAGACTGTATTTTTAGATGAAATTATATGCTAAAATAAAACTTCAAACACACTCATTACCCGCAAAAGGCAGCGGTATTGAAAGAATAGAAACATGTGTGATACAGATGTGTCCTGGCTAGTATTCCAGTCAGAACTTCTAGTTGCTCAGCCCGCTCCCCATGGGCCTCACTCCCCCGAGAGTCAGCCGCTCGACCTCCCTCAGCATCCAGTAGAGCTACCAGCACCTGCTGCATCCACCCCCAGAACAGCCGCAGCCTGGTCCACGCTTCCCACTTCTTTCTCGTATTTGCTCTCTCTGTCTTACTTGGGATTAACACTTCCCATTTTTTTTTTTTCTGCCAGCTTTAGTCAAATCATTGCCCCAAAGTCCCTGCCTTTTTTACAACTATGAAACGCGATGTGGAGATGCACTGTCTTTCAAACACCATTCTTTACTCTAATAAACTCCCTATTTTCCCAACAGAAATCATTTGTATCAGATCCTCTGGTCCTACTGTCTCGGAGACTGAGTCCTCACTTGTACTTACATCTCACAAATTCGCACTTCAGGAAAAATGGGAAAATGCAGTATGTTCCATGCCACGGAAGTTTCACACTGAAGAACCAAAGAAACGCTGATTCCTCTCTTTCTCCTTTCTTGGACAAGCCATTATTACCTTGGGATATATACCACTGCTTCTCTAAATTCAGGAGGAATCAGCAGCTAAGAAGGAAAGGAGATGCAGGAATTTTATTTTGCTCATTAGGACAAGAAATTTGTTTGAGGCCATTTTGTTTCTCTCATTGAGCATAGTACTGTGATGGGCTTATGCCAGAGACTTAGTGCTTTCAATTTTAAAAATAAACAAACAACAGAAGCAGTAAAGAACTTGTTGGATTTTAATGAATTGCCATTGGTTTTAAACCCCTGAAAAATGATAAGGAAAACCAAGACAGCACATTCAAAGCAGAACTCTCTATATTTATCTATTAAGAATTTATAAATTCTTTATAGATGTACACATAAGTTGAAGAGGCTTAATTCAATGCTTAAAGCAAGTTTTAAAGGAAAAGTACGGATCTAGTCCTCTTAAGATTTAGAGATCAATGACTTTTTCACAAGGCAATAAAGGAATAAAGTTTAAATGTGATGAGAATGTCTGAAAGTTTCATCCACAAAAAAAAAAAAAAAAGGCCGAACAGTTAATTAGGGAAAGAAAATAGGTAATTGTATAAATACTAGCCCATGGGCCCGGCGCGGTGGCGCAAGTGGTTAAAGGTCCTCGCCTTGCACGCCCGGGATCCCATATGGGCGCCGGTTCTAATCCCGGCAGCCCTGCTTCCCTTCCAGCTCCCTGCCTGTGGCCTGGGAAAGCAGTCGAGGATGGCCCAAGGCTTTGGGAACCTGCACCCGCGTGGGAGACCCGGAAGAGGCTCCTGGCTTCGGATCGGCATAGTATCGGCCCGTTGCGCTCACTTGGGGAGTGAATCATCGGACGGAAGATCTTCCTCTCTGTCTCTCCTCTCTGTATATCCGCCTTTCCAATAAAAAAATAATAAAAATAAATCTTAAAATAAATAAATAAATAAATAAATAAATACTAGCCCAAAAGAACATCTGTTGATTCTCATTGGACAATAGTTAAGGGAGTGGGTGGGTTGCTGCTTTAGAAGTTAGCAAGCTAGACTTTTGTTCTAAGAATACCAAGGAAACTAACTTTGTTTTACATTGCTCAAATAGAGCACTATAAATTGCTTTTATAAACGTATAGGAAATGTAATTTTTTACAGTTGTAGATCTGCTGTCCTGTTATCTAAATTTGACCCAAAAAACACTCCCAACAGAGCTCTGGAGTAACCCAAGTTCTAGGGTACTTCAGTGTCCTTTCTGTGATCAACACAAATGTATATTTTAAAAAATTCAAAATCAGTGTTCCAAAGCAAAGGATATTATGACCAATATTTTTAATAGAAGGAGCAACATTTTCACAAAAATTAGTAAATTAAATTTCCTTATTCATACACATTGAAATACAGCTGGTTCACCAGATGTCTTACATATTTTGTTGACTGTATTACTGCAATGTGATTTAATTGCTTTTCTAGCGCTAATATAGTTGAGTTACTCTTTGTAAAATAAACTCACATGATGCCCATTCTAAATGTGTATGTCAGATTTTTGCTCATAATAATAATTTACGGTTTACCAAAAGTAATTTTTGAAGGTCAAGTACAAAAATCACTGACAGTTTGCTAGAAGTACCATCAGTAAGCCTAGATAACTTCATTATTTACAAAAATGTTTAATACTTACCCAGGTATGAGTTATGGAGTCTTTAACAGCAGCACATGTGTACCATCCTCTCATAAATTCCAAGGAGCACAGACACGAGGGATGCTGATCCCATTGCCTTCATGCTCCTAGAACACAGAGCTATTTTCTCCTTGTTTCTTATCATTTCTTTTCTCCCTGTAGCCAGAAGGGAAGTAGCCTCCCAAGATGATTTATTCCAGGCCTTCAGTGTACCCCAGGTTTGGCCCTGAATGGTGCCTTTGAAGACTAAAGGAGGTCCAGATGAAAGAGAGGCTGACTGCATAGGTCCACAGAGAAATGCATTAAAGAGATTAACATGCCACAGCCTCTTAATCAAGGATCCTGAACAAAAATCAACAGGGCACAGAACCGTCATCCAGAAGTTGTGGAAGGAAGGGCGCCGAGAGAAAGGACATCTGGACAGGAAGGAGGGGTGGGAGTCATCTCTGCAGCACTGTTCTAACAAAGTAAGAACATGCAAGTGTCTGGGAAGAATAAAAGGAATAGTCGGTGGAGTTTATTAAGTTGATGGGAGCATTGTTTTCACAGATATGCACACTGTGTAGCATTATGGCATGAAACTGCATTTATGGTATACTTACTGCATTACACAGTTATTTCACTTATATTTGTCTGCTGATGTAGATAATATTACCCCCCAAACAGTGGGTGAGAAATCTAAATCATTAGAGGAGAAGTGATTGGATATGTCTTAAATGTCAATCAGCGGAACTTAGAAGGTTTGTGACTGAAAATGATGGGAGTGGAATTCAAACTGAAGTCTTGCTCCAAATGTAACCATTTTACATAAGTGCACATTGCCTCATAAGCTCTGTTACTGTAAACGGGGTATTTAAACATAAGGAGTATCTAAAGGATTCATAAAAAGTAGTATTATAAAAAAATATATTCATGGGTTTCAAAAATTGGGGTCACAGTAAATGGATCTTTTTCAAAGTTTTCGAGAGAGATATGGAGTGAGGCAGATGCAGAAACCGAGTGGGAGGCAGAAAGAAAGTTGGAGAAAAAGACTCAGGGAACTCCTACCCACTGATTTACTTTCCAAGAATTTAGCTTTTTAATTTTCTTTTGCCATAGGCCTTTGCATAAACTTCATAGAAACTGTAGGTACATTGTTGAAAGAGAATGTGACACTAAAATTATAAATCTTAAATATTTAATGTGCAAAAATCAGTTGACCAAAAAAAGTACAGACACACTGGTCTGCTTTCATACAATTCTTCCCAGTAGGTGTCAGATGATCTAGCATTACACTGACCACAGTTTTGAACTGCTGGTGTTTCAGTCATGATTCTTAATTGTAAACAAGAAGACTGACTTTGGCTGATAGAATCGGAAATCAAACCTGTAGTACGGTGCGTGAGGCAAAAACAGTAGTCCCCAGTGGTTTCAAAATATCGACTTCTGGGAAGATATTACCTAACATGCCTAATGGGTTTTTGACAATAGATGCAGGGTTTAACCTGGATTGCTCAGACGTACTCGGTGGAATCCGCAGGTGTCCTGGTAAGTGAGAGACAGAAGAGGATGAGATAAAGGAGCAGCAGTGAGAAAGCAGAGCAGACGGAGAGACTGTGAGGCTGTGCAGGTCAGAGCCACATCTGCTGACTTGACGATGGAGGAAGGACAACTTGAGTCGAGGAATTCAAGTAGAATCCAAAGCTGGAATGGAAAAAACAGCCAATCGTATCCTAAAACTTTCTTCAATAAACACTGACACCTTCGTATGTGTCCAGTGAGACAGACTTGAGTTCTTGACTTCTAGAATTGTTAGACAGGCTGGTATTCAAACTGTTGCCACGTGGGGTAATTTGTATAGCAGCAGAAACGGAGTAGCAGGGACAAACTGAGATACTCATTTCTATCTGCACTTCTAAATAGTTACACATCCTTCTGATGGGAGGATAGATTGAACAGATCACTTTGTATCTCTCTCCCTGTTGAGTGTGCCTGTACTCAATTCCTTAGCACGTCATCCGTATCCCTTTCAGCAGACTGTCCTGCTGTTGGAGCAGAAGCATCTTCACGTTGTAACAGTCCAAAACCTTGCCTCAATCCGACCAGATTTTGAGCTTTCTCTTGTCAATGGAAATTCTCTTCACTTGCTATTAGGCTTGATAACTACCAGATGCCATTGCGCTGCTCACGACGCATGCTTAGTGAATGTGCTTGAAAGCAATGCATCGATGAATCCGACAACGGATGTGAATATCACAAATACGACTGTCCTGTTTAGTTTTGACTAGTGTCAAATGCTGCTAACAAATGCAGTATTCCAAACCGAGCACTCTCAGAAACCAGGACGCTTGTCGTCAAGGGCTCGCAGTTTGCTTTTCACTGTGAATGAGGTGTGATAAGTGGCACTGTGCTTTGGCTCTCTCTCTGGCACACTTACACACATGAATGACATCCACCAAAGTTTGTTCTCAGCCACAAGTTGCCCAGAGAAATCCCATCACTGATGAAACGACAAGGATTGTCTGGCTCCACAGTTAATTTTTAAATCATCCACAAAAGACCCATAAACTGTTCTGTGCACTTAGCTTTAAATATGGCAATTGGAGAAACCACATTTACTCCAACAGAAAATGACAGGAAGCCAACAGACTCACATCCACATTGCTCAGGCTGACTCAGGATTGAGAAGCGCATTCCTTGGCTTGCTGGAAATGATTCCACGTACTGACCAAGGAAAGCTGGACCGATTCTTAACGAACTCATTTCATCATTTTACATTCCATCAAAACGGGTGATTTGTTTGAAGGGACAGCAAAAGAACACTTTATGAGTGAACTGTTTCCTTTTTAATTTAGTGAAAAAGTGATGTTGCATCTATTGTGAAGAATGTAATTTATTTCATTTCTTCAGAACTATTTTCACAAAACTATAGTATTTGCATTTTGATATACATTAACAAGCGAAAGAAATGTAGCAACATGTAGCAACACAGTTAACTTGCTTGAAAAAGTTCAATGTATTCCACTGATTTATATACATCCAATCTTTAAATTCAGTAGCTCCATCTCTCCATGATTCCTTTTCTGCGGAGCAAACTCAGTGGTGCAAAATCATTTAATTGAAAAGCCCACCTTGATAATACATATAAAATACTGGAAATTATCCAAGTATCTATCTAAGAAGCTTGGAACATTATATATATACATTGGATCGTTCAGATGTGGAATATGATGCAGCAGGTAAGATAGTAAAGTTGGAAGGATTAGCATTGAAACATTTTTTTCTATAAAATACACATAATCATATACAATCCACACAAATGTAAAATATATGAAATATACATGTAGAGTACACAGTCGTACACACATAAGACACATAATCACTGCAGATCTCTTGGGTGGGAATCGTGTGAGGCAAAAACAGAGTGCATTTCTCATGTTTTCTGGCACACTGTGAATATCTCGCACATCTTATGACATAAAATAAATACATTTTTCTATCAAACACAAAAATAATTTCTTTTAGCAAGCACTTCCACATTTCTGAAGTTAGAGCAAATCTGAATAGTTCAATTTTTAATAATCAGTTAACCTTTGAATCATGCCATTTTCTGTGCAGTAAGAAGTAGCAGAACTCTGATTGTTAAGTAATATATGTAAGTTATACATGACATCAATTATGAAACAAAGCATTCTTCTCTGATTATTACTCACGTCTTAGTCTGACTTGCCACATGCAGCGTTCCCCTGGAAGACTTCCTGAGATTCTAGAATCACATGAAACTCAATTACAGCTTTTAAATGTGGAAATTGCAAAGAAACAAGCCTCTGTGCTCCCGTCGTCAGTCCTCTGTAAGAATTCTTTTTAAATTATTATATTTTAAATTGAGATGCAAAACAGCAAGAAAGCTCATGGCCTCTGGTTTATTTTCCAAATGCCCACAGCAGCTAGTAGAGGGCCAAGACCAAAGCCAGGATCCAGGGATCCAACCCAAGCCTGACGGGCGCACAGTGGCTCCGCTCTGCTGTCATCTGTGACCCGTGTTAGCAGGACATGAAGAGGAGCCAGAGGTAATCACCGAACCGTCCGACTCCGTTATGAAGTATGAACATCTCAACCGCTGGAGCTTTGATTAGCTGAGTCTGACTTGACCCTCAGATTATCCTCTCTTGCTTCTGGAAGCAATCTGATAATGAAATACAGTTTGAAATCACTTCTTCCCCTTCCGAACTTCCTTAGTTTGGTTTTATGTTGGTGGGATCATTATAACCCTCTACATAATTTCCTGCTTTGCTTTAGGAGAATTTGCATTTGGGCCTTCCTTCCTTGCTAAAACCCAAAGTATATCTGACATGAAATTCAATCTTAAAAAAATAAATAAATAAAGCACCTACACAGACAACTCAGGATTAAAGAAAAACTTGGTAGGGTGGACTTGGCGTGTAACACTTGATTGCAGAAACAGAAGGAAGACTTTTTTTTTTCAGGACCCAGGGTGAGCAACAAAAAAATGATTGTGGTGAGCCCCAGCCCAAAGGCAGCTACCCAGGAAACTGACCAACCTGAGGCAGCAACTTGGATGTCAATACCAAGGTTGACTGAGCCTGCCACGGAACCAGCTGCTGTTGTCAGCGACGGGAGAGACGGGCCGTGGCTTGGGGTCTGTGCGCCGTGATTATCAGCAGCAGTGTTCGTCACTCCTTTTTCCAGATTAATAAGGAAACTTGGCTGTGAAGAATTTCAATAAAATATTTGTGCAGAAGAAAGAAAAGTAACATCTGCTTTAGAACTGGTTTTTTCCTTATTAGTCAAAGTCCATAGAATTTGTGGATGCATGCATGCCTTTCTCTCTGACTTTTGCTGACATTAAATGCAGTGAACAGCACAGTTAAACGCAATATCATTGTCCTAGTATTTTATGATTATCTTCCTAGCAGGAGTAATAGTTTCAATGTCAAGACTCAAAATATTTGTTCTCTTTCCTCCTGCTTCTGTCATTTATTCTCTTCTTTTTTCCTTTTATTTTTATTTCATTTGCTAAAATAAAGCTTTCATATCGTGTGTCCGTTTCATTTCAAAAACAAAATGATTCACTAAGGGTCACAACACATTCTGCCATATCAAGTTCAAACGGAGACATCCTGTACTATTAAAATCAGGCAAAATCTATCACCTAAGACAGTTGCAACAATTATTTATAACAATTCTATTTTACCTCCATATGCAATGGCCTTGTGTAAAATGCTGTGTTTGATAGTTACTGGTAGATTAGAAACACAGACAAAAATGAACAAAACACAAATCGCCGAAGGTACAACAAATTGTATGCAAGTTTGTGATTTGTTTCCCATCCAAGTACTAACCAGGCCCGACCATGCTTAGCTTCCGAGATCAGACGAGATCGGGCACATTCAGGGTGGTATGGCCGTAGACAAGTTTGTGATTTGTCAAATAAAAATGTATAACAAAGTTTTCCTCAGTTCTATAAGAACACAATTGAAAAAAAAAAATCATACTTGAACTTTGCTGTGTAGTCTAAGGAATCTGTCTTATATAAATTAGTCAGTTTCTGCAAATAATTTCGGAGCTGCGGAAACTGGATATCATACACTTTCCCAAAGGTGAACAGGAGAACAGAAACTAAAAATCCTGTATTTCCCTTTCCAATCCCAACGTCTTCCAGCTATACCACCAAAGTGTCAAAAGGAGGATATCCTTTCTTACAGAAAACATACACAAGGCTGCATGCAAAATGTCATTTCAACCATTCTAGAGGTTGGGTCAAGTACAATTGTTTCTTGAGAAATAACAGACAAATAGAAAAATATGTGATGTCGCAACAGGGAGGTTGCCTTATTTCCCCCACTGTTGTAAGGGACCTGCCAGGCAGCATCAGAGTTGTTTAATATATTCAAATATACCATGTGAGTCTCTGGTATTACATTACTTGTAGAAGCAATGAATGTAAGCTCATCATCTTACAGGTCTATGGTGCTCACACTCTGTTAGCAACTGAAGAGCTAGAACACAAATGAAGCACGCATTGACCATTTGTGCATCTTACCTCTCTGCATCTCTTCTTCTAAATGTGTATTCTGTCCCTCGATCGAAATATTTTGGTTTCCTTATAGATTCTTTTGTTAGATATCCAGAGATGCATTTTCACCCTGAATCAAGAATGCTGTTGACTAGAGGCTGAGAGTGGTGGGAGACATAATATGTTTGGATAATGGGGACAATTCATTAATTGTGACAATGATAAGGATACGAGATATTCATAAATGACTCAGAGTGAGGGATATATGAAAACTCTTAGCACTACAATCCGAAAAATTTGTTTCATAATCTTCATGCTATTTTGCAATGAAATGTTAAAAATTTAATATAAAGCAGTTCCAGATTTCATGTAAGTACTGTATGTCAGATACATTCCCTCTATCATGTCATAGCAAAAGAAGGAAGGATGAATTTCAACTCTTAACGATGTGTCACAAAAATACAGGGAACATAACCCAAAGTCCACTAGCACAAATTTTATTCCCCAACAAAAAATATGCAACTGCGTAACAACTTGTAAAGATTTGTGTTTGAGGTAGGGGGTTGTCTGCCATGATGGCGCAGTGGCAAAATCCTTGCCTTGCAAATACCAGGGTCATGTCCCAGCTGCTTCGCTTCTCTCCCAGTTCCTTGATTATGGCTCGGGAAAGCGGTGGAGGATGGACCAAGGACTTGGGACCCTGCACCTGTGTGAGAGGCCTTGTGGAGGATTCTGGCTCCTGGTTTTGGATCAGCTCAGCTCTAGCCATTGTGGCCACTTGGGGTGTGAATCAGCAGATGGAAAATCTTTCTCTCTGTTTCACCTTCTCTCTATAAATCTGCCTTTCTAAAATAAGTAAATAAATAAATAAATCCTCTAAAAAATTGTGTTTGATCTTATAACAGGATGGCAATAAGGTATTCATGAGAAATATTTTAAATAAATATTATAACTAAATTATAGATTTATTTTAATACAAAGAAACCTGAAATGCTTATGTAGCTTTATCACAACATATATTTCCCTTGGATTTCTTGAAGGTGCCTCAAAAAAATTGGCTTGTCAGCCTTCATGGACAATTCCACCTTAACAGCCTGAGACGTATGGAATCCTAAAGAACAAGCATATACTTAAACCAAAAATTGAAATGTCTATGAAGAAGTCACAGGATGTAGTAAAGAAACCACATTTTCTTATCAACATACTATTAATCAATACCATGTCAATTAATGCCATAAGGTTGTAAATGGCTGTTGATGTTATGTTCAGGCTTTTAATTGATTGGGATGGTAATTTGCTGGCTTTACCTTTGGACCAGAG